>NC_134067.1:506723-521531 GCF_965140245.1 Athene noctua | reverse complement strand
CCCCACGCCGCTTTGTGTCCCCGGGCCCCCCCCGCGGGACCAGGCGTGTCCCCCCCCCCCAGGACCTGTTGCCGTGGCGCCGCGTGGGGCCCTCGGGACCCGCGGGGGGGGGGGGCCGGTCCCACTGCTCTGCCCCCCCCCTCACCAGCAGATCGCGGTCCCGCGTGGGTTCCCCCCCCCCCGCCGCCATGTCGAAGGGGTATTTTCAGCACGGGGGGGTCACGTTCCCGGGGCTCCTGTACACCCCCCGGGGGCTCGAGGCCGCCCGCGAGTTCCCGGTGGAGGACGACGACGTCTTCAACGTCACCTACCAGAAATCGGGTAAAAACGGGGGGGGGGGCACCCCGAAGTGAGGGGGGGGGCACCCCAGAGCACCCTGAAGCCAGGGGGGGCACCCCAGAGCGCCCCAAAGCAAGGGGGGGCACTTCAGAGCGCCCCGAAGTGAGGGGGGGGGGAACCCCAGAGCGCCCCGAAGTGAGGGGGGGCGCCCCAGAGCACCCTAATACCGGGGGGGCACCCAAAGCTGGGGGGGACCCCAGAGCACCCCAAAGCAAGGGAGGGGCACCCTAGAGCACCCCAAAGCGAAGGGGGAGGATTCCAGAGCACCCCAAAGTGAGGGGGGGGACCCCAGAGTGCCCCTAAGAGGAGGGGGGGGACACACACACCCCCTGAAGCACCGAAAGTTTGGGGGGACACACCCAGGAGTCCCCCAAAGTTGGGGGGGGGGGGGTGATGGCCCCAAAGCAAGGAGGGGGGGGACCCCAGAGTGCCCCAAGATTGAGGGGGGGCCCACACCCCCGGGAGTGCCCCAGGGGGACACATGAGGGGCACCTCAAAGGGACCCAAAGGACCCCCCCGAAGTGAATTTGGGGATCCCAGGGCCCCCCCAAAGGGACCCCCCGGTGCATCCAGGGACCCCTCAAGGATTTCGGGGACCCCCCCCGAAGGACTTGGGGAACTTCCCTCAAGGGACCCCCCCGGTAACCCCCTGAAGGGACCTTGGGGACCCTCAAGGGACTCTGGGGACCCCCAAAGGGATCTCGGGGACCCCAGAACCCCCCTGGAGGACTGAAGGGACCCCCTGGGGACCCCCCAAAGGGCCATCAGGGACCCCCCAGTAGACTCGGGGACCCCAGACACCCCCCAAAGGACCTCGGGGACCCCCCCAGTAACCTCGGGGACCCCAGACACCCCCCGAAGGACCTCAGGGACCCTCTGGGGACCCCCCAGTGGACTCGGGGACCCCCCACACCCCCCGAAGGACCTCAGGGACCCCCCAAAGGACACACGGGACATCGGGGACCCCAGACCCCCCCCAAGCACCATCAGGGACCCCAGAAGGGAAAACCCCGAGGCTCCCCAACCCCCCCAAATGAGCTCTGGGCCCTCAAGGGACACCCCAAGTCTTCCGGGGGGGGGGGGGGGTGTGTCTGTGTGTGTGTGTCTGTGTATCTGTGTGTGTCTGTGCGTGCGCGTGTCTGTGCGTGCGCGTGTCTGTGCGTGCGCGTGTCTGTGTGTGCGTCTGTGCGTGCGTGTCTGTGCGTGCGCGTGTCTGTGCGTGCGCGTGTCTGTGCGTGCGCGTGTCTGTGCGTGCGTGTGTCTGTGTGCGTGTCTGTGCGTGTGCGTGTCTGTGCGTGTGCGTGTCTGTGCGTGTGCGTGTCTGTGCGTGTGCGTGTCTGTGCGTGTCTGTGCCCGTGTGTCTGTGCCCGTGTGTCTGTGCCCGTGTGTCCGTGTGTCTGTGTCCGTGTGTCTGTGTCCGTGTGTCCGTGTGTCCGTGTGTCTGTGTCCGTGTGTCCGTCCGTGTCCGTCCGTGTCCGTGTGTGTGTGTCCGTGTGTGTCCGTGTCCGTGTGTGTGTCCGTGTCCGTGTCCGTGTGTGTGTCCGTGTGTGTGTCCGTGTGTGTGTCCGTGTGTGTGTCCGTGTGTGTGTCCGTGTGTGTGTCCGTGTGTGTGTCCGTGTGTGTGTCCGTGTGTGTGTGTCCGTGTGTGTGTGTCCGTGTCCGTGTGTGTGTCCGTGTCCGTGTGTGTGTCCGTGTCCGTGTGTGTGTCCGTGTGCGTGTGTCCGTGTCCGTGTGTCCGTGTCCGTGTGTGTGTCCGTGTCCGTGTGTGTGTCCGTGTCCGTGTGTGTGTCCGTGTCCGTGTGTGTGTCCGTGTGTGTGTGTCCGTGTCCGTGTGTGTGTCCGTGTGTGTGTCCGTGTGTGTGTGTCCGTGTGTGTGTGTCCGTGTGTCCGTGTGTCCGTGTGTGTGTGTCCGTGTCCGTGTGTCCGTGTCCGTGTGTCCGTGTCCGTGTGTCCGTGTCCGTGTGTCCGTGTCCGTGTCCGTGTGTCCGTGTGTCCGTGTCCGTGTGTCCGTGTCCGTGTGTGTCCGTGTCCGTGTGTGTCCGTGTCCGTGTGTGTCCGTGTCCGTGTGTCCGTGTCCGTGTGTCCGTCTGTCCCCGCGCCCCCCCCGCAGCCCCCCCGCTCCCCGCAGGCACGGTGTGGATGCTGGAGATCCTGAGCCTGATCCGCAGCGACGGGGACCCCCAGTGGTGCCAGTCCGTGCCCAACTGGGACCGCGGCCCCTGGCTGGAGACGGTGCTGGGGCTGCCGCGGGCGCGGGGGAACCCCCGGCCCCGCCTCATCAGCTCCCACCTCCCGGTCCAGCTCTTCCCCAGGGCGTTCTTCACCTCCAAGGCCAAGGTCAGGGCCGGGGAGAGGGCTCGAAGGGAGTTTTAGGGTGAGGGGGGGGGTGTCCCCATAGGTGGGACTCGGGGGTGTCCCCTGTGTCCCCCCCCAGGTTATCTACACGGTGCGGAACCCCAAGGACGTGCTGGTCTCCCTTTATCACTTCGCCCGGATTTTCCGCCCCTACCGGGACCCCGGGAGCCTGGAGCAGTTCCTGGAGAAGTTCCTGGAGGGAGATGGTCTGGGGGGGGGACACACACACACACACACACACGGGTTGGGGGGGTTTTGGGGGGGGTTTGGGGGGGGTTTGGGGGGGGTTTGGGGGTGGTGGAGGGGGGTTCTGTGGGGAGGGGAGATGGTGGGGGGCGTCGGTGGGGCTGTAAGGGGAGGGAGGGGGGTGTGTGTGTTAAGGGGTTGATGTGGGGGGGGCTATGTGGGATCGGGGGGGTGTGGGGGGGCACTGGGGGAGTTGGGGGGCTGTAGGGGTTCCGAGGGGGGTTTGGGGGGGTTGGGGGTGGTGGAGGGGGGTTCTGTGGGGAGGGGAGATGGTGGGGGGTGTCGGTGGGGCTGTAAGGGGGAGGGACGGGGGGGGGTGTTAAGGGGTTGATGTGGGGGGGTTTGGGGGGCTGTGGGGGATCGGGGGGCTGTGGGGGGGCACTAGGGGGGTTTGGGGGGGCTGTGGGGAGGCTATGGGGGATCGGGGGGTGTGGGGGGGGCATTAAGGGGGTTTGGGGGGGTTTGGGAGGGGTTTGGGGGTGGTGGAGGGGGGTTCTGTGGGGAGGGGAGATGGTGGGGGGCGTCGGTGGGGCTGTAAGGGGGAGGGGGGGTGTTAAGGGGTTGATGTGGGGGGGGCTGTGGGGGATCGGGGGGGTGTGGGGGGGCACTGGGGGAGTTGGGGGGGTGTGGGGGGGGCACTTGGGGGAATTTGGGGGGGCTGTGGGGGATCGGGGGGGTGTGGGGGGGCACTAGGGGGGTTTGGGGGGGCTGTGGGGAGGCTATGGGGGATCGGGGGGTGTGGGGGGGCATTAAGGGGGTTTGGGAGGGGTTTGGGGGTGGTGGAGGGGGGTTCTGTGGGGAGGGGAGATGGTGGGGGGTGTCGGTGGGGCTGTAAGGGGGAGGGGGTGGGTGTTAAGGGGTTGATGTGGGGGGGCTGTGGGGGATCGGGGGGGTGTGGGGGGGCACTAAGGGGGTTTGGGGGGGGTTGGGGTGTTGGGGGGGGCTGTGGGGGAGCTATGGGGGATCGGGGGGGTGTGGGGGGGGCTTTGGGGTGTTTGAGGGGGCTGTAGGGGTTCCTAGGGGGGGGCTGTGGGGGACGAGGGGGGTCTATGGAGGGTTGGGGGGGCTGGGGAGTGTTGGGGGGCCGTAGGGGGGACTATGGGGGGTCGGTCCCAGCCCCCGGTCCCCCCCCGTCCCCCCCCCAGTGCCCTTCGGCTCCTGGTTCGAGCACGTCCGGGGGTGGCTGCAGCTGCGCGGCCGCGAGAACTTCTTCTGCATCAGCTACGAGGAGCTGCAGCAGGTCTGGCCCCCCCGTGTCCCCCCCCGTGTCCCCCCCCGTGTCCCCCCCCGTGTCCCCCCCCGTGTCCCCCCCCGTGTCCCCCTGTACCCCAGTATCCCCCTGCGTCCCCACCCGGACCCACGTGGCAGCAGGGAGTGTTTCTGCCCCCCACATGTCCCCAGTGTCCCCTCATGTCCCCCACGCCCCTGGTGTCCCCCCCATGTGCCCAGTGTCCCCCCCCCCATCCCCTCAGTGTCCCCCCGTGTCCCCCCCAGGACCCGTGTGGCAGCGTCTCTGCCCCCCACACTCTGTGTGTCCCTGGTGTCCCCCCCGTGTCCCCCAGTGTCCCCATGTCCTCACATCCATGGTGTCCCCCCCCATGTCCCCGCCACGACCTGCGTGGCAGCGTCTCTGCCCCCATGTCCCCAGTGTCACCCCATGTCCCTGCTGTCCCCCCCTCCTCTCAGTGTCACCCCGTGTCCCCAGTGTCCCCCTCCCCTCAGTGTCCCCTTGGTGTCCCCCCGTGTCCCCCCAGGACCTGCCTGGCAGCGTCTCTGCCCCCCATGTCCCCAGTGTCACCCCGTGTCCCCAGTGTCCCCCTCCCCTCAGTGTCCCTCCGTGTCCCCAGTGTCACCCCGTGTCCCCGCTGTCACCCATGTCCCCAGTGTCCCCCTCCCCTCAGTGTCCCTCTGTGTCCCCGGTGTCACCCCATGTCCCCAGTGTCACCCCATGTCCCCAGTGTCCCCCTCCCCTCAGTGTCACCCCGTGTCCCCGGTGTCACCCCGTGTCCCCAGTGTCACCCCATGTCCTCAGTGTCCCCCTCCCTCAGTGTCCCCTCGGTGTCCCCCCGTGTCCCCCCAGGACCTGCCTGGCAGCGTCTCTGCCCCCCGTGTCCCCAGTGTCACCCCGTGTCCCCAGTGTCACCCCATGTCCCCAGTGTCCCCCTCCCCTCAGTGTCCCCTCGGTGTCCCCCCTTGTCCCCCCAGGACCTGCCTGGCAGCGTCTCTGCCCCCCGTGTCCCCAGTGTCACCCCGTGTCCCCAGTGTCACCCCGTGTCCCCAGTGTCACCCTGTGTACCCAGTGTCACCCCATGTCCTCAGTGTCCCCCTCCCCTCAGTGTCCCCTCAGTGTCCCCCCGTGTCCCCCCAGGACCTGCCTGGCAGCGTCTCTGCCCCCCGTGTCCCCAGTGTCACCCCGTGTCCCCAGTGTCACCCTGTGTCCCCAGTGTCACCCCATGTCCCCAGTGTCCCCCTCCCCTCAGTGTCACCCCGTGTCCCCAGTGTCACCCCGTGTCCCCAGTGTCCCCCTCCCCTCAGTGTCCCCTCGGTGTCCCCCCGTGTCCCCCCAGGACCTGCGTGGCAGCGTCTCTGCCCCCCATGTCCCCAGTGTCCCCCTCCCCTCAGTGTCCCCTCGGTGTCCCCCCGTGTCCCCCCAGGACCTGCGTGGCAGCGTGCAGCGTCTCTGCGCCTTCCTGGGGCGGGCGCTGAGCGCGGCGGCGCTGGACGCGGTGGTGGCCAACGCCTCCTTCGCCGCCATGAGCCGCAACCGCATGAGCAACTTCAGCCTCTCCCCCCTCTTCATCCTCGACCTGCGGCGCGGCCCCTTCCTGCGCAAGGGTGGGACACGGGGACAGGGATGGGGACATGGCACAGCCCCTTCCTGTGCAAGGGTGGGGACATGGGGACACGGGGACAGGGATGGGGACATGGCACAGCCCCTTCCTGCGCAAGGGTGGGGACACGGGGACATGGGGACAGGGATGGGGACATGGGGACAGGGATGGGGACATGGCACAGCCCCTTCCTGCTCAAGAGTGGGGACACGGGGACACGGGGATGGGGACAAGGATGAGGACATGGGGACAGGGATGGCGACATGGCACAGCCCCTTCCTGCTCAAGGGTGGGACACGGGGACATGGGGACAGGGATGGGGACATGGGGATGGGGACAGGGACGGGGACACAGGATGAGGACATGGGGACAACGTTGGGGACACAGCATGGGGACAGGGACATTAGCACATGGCACAGCCCCTTCCTGCGCAAGGGTGGGGACACGGGGACATGGGGACAGGGACACATGGGGATGAGGACCTGGGGACATCGGCCTGTGGCACAGCCACTTCCTGCACAGGGGTGGGGACACGGGGACAGGGGGATGGGGACAGGGATGGGGACACGGGGACAAAGAATGGGGACACGGGGACAGGGATGGGGACCTGGGGACAGGGGGATGGGGACATCAGCCCCTTCCTGCACAAGGGGGGGGACGGGGGGGGACAGTGGCGATGGCAGCGGGGACCTCGGGACAGGGGGGTGGGGATGGGGGGGACACTGGGGAACTGGGAGCACTGGGAACGGGGCGGGGGGGGGGGGACACACAACTGTGTGAGTGGGGGGCCCGGGAGGGGTTGGGGGGCCCCAGGGGGGGTCTGGGGGGGTCACTGTCCCCTCTGTGTCCCCCCCCAGGGATCTCGGGGGACTGGAAGAATCACCTGACGCCGGAGCAGAGCGACCGCTTCGACCGGGTCTACCGGGAGCGCGTGGCCGGGCTGGGGGTCACCTTCCCTGGGACACCCCCCCCCAGACCCCCCCCGCCCTCAACGCCCCCCCCGGGACCCCCCAGGCCCCCCCTGAGGAGAAAACAACCCCCCAGGCTCCCCCTGAGGAGGAGACCCCCCCCAGGTCCTCCCAGGACCCCCCACCCAGACCCCCCCACCTTGACACTCCCCCCCCCAGCCCCCCCGCTGACCCCGGAGCGGTGCCGGGGGGGGGCCCCACCCTCAAGGGGGGGGTGTAGTAGTTAGAAAAGGGGGGGGGGAGTGTCCACAGCATCGGGACCCCTCCCCCGAGATGTGAGGGGGGGGGGGGGGAGATGATGGGGTCTCAATAAAGCCTGCTGTGATGGGGGGGGGGGTCCTGGCCCCACCTGACACCCCCCCCCTCAAGAAATCACACGATTTGGGTTAATTCCACTGGTTTTTAATTATCTCTGCCCCCAACAGCGCCCGGGGGGGGGGGTGTGTGTGTGTGTGCCCCCCCCCCAATTGACTTGGGGTGCAGTGGGGTTGGGAGGGGGGGGGCAGCGAGTTC
This sequence comes from Athene noctua, assembly GCF_965140245.1. NCBI lineage: Eukaryota > Metazoa > Chordata > Aves > Strigiformes > Strigidae > Athene > Athene noctua. The sequence goes on along the minus strand of NC_134067.1, from coordinate 514,279 downwards.
CACCCCCCCCCTTGTCCCCAATCTCCTGCCCCCCCCCACTTTGTCCCCCTCCCTTCCCTCCACCCCCCCCCTTTTCCCCGTACAGACGCTGCGTCACCTTCCAGCTTCATTTTTTTTTTTTTTAATCGTTTTTTTTTTTCCCAAAAACAAGTGAATAATTTTTTTTTGGAATAATTTTTTTTTTTTTTTAATTTTTTTTATTTTTTTTATTTAAAAAAAAAGGGGCCGAGCTGGGGCCCGAGTCAATAAATTAACGGCAACCCGCGGCGGGGGGGGAGGTCCCTGAGCGTCGGGGGGTCCCCGGGAGCGGGTAAATATTTAATAATAATAATAATAATAATAATAATAATTAACAATAAAATAAGGAGGGCAGTAGGATAACGCTAATAAATAACAATAAATTAGAGGGGGGGGGGTCGGGGGGGGGTCGTCGTCACAGCTTGTTGCGCAGGAGGACGAGGGCGCGCGAGGCCCAGTCCAGGTAGAGGTGGAGGCTGTGGAAGATGGCGTGGCCGGCCTGGACGGCGGCCCAGGGCGAGCCGGGCGCGGGCAGCGGCGGCTGCGAGGCGCTGGGACGGGCCAGGCTGAGGCGGGAGAGCTGGGGGGGGGGACACGGGGGGGGGACACACACATAGAGACACACGGGGGGGGGGGGGGGATGTAGAGATGGGCGTGAGGATGCGCTGAGGGAGAGGGGGGAAGGGGAAGACACGCCCTTTTTCTGGTGGAGGACACGCCCACCCCGCGAGGTGAAGGTGTGGTTTTTAAGGGGAAGAGATGGTCTTGGAGGGGGGGGGAGGTCCGTTCCCTGCGTGCTCGCCCCGCAGAGAAAAAAAATAAAAACTAAAAAAAAACCCCAAAAAAACACCGCCCTAAACCGCTCGGGCAGGTGCTGGGGGAGAGAAAGCCCCGCCCACGGAAAAGCAGGCCACGCCCCTCAGCGCGGAAGCCCGCCTATTTAAGAGAGTCTCCCTAGTGCAGAAGCCCCAGCGGAGACCCCGCCCCCGTCGCGGAAGCCCCGCCCCTTCAGGATTGTCTCATGTGGAAGCTCCGCCCTTTCATCCAGACCCCGCCCATCCCTGTGCAGTCCCCGCCTCCTCTGTGCGTTCTTCTTGTGCTGAAGCCCCGCCTCTGGCGCATAAGCCCCGCCCCTTCAGCCAAACCACGCCCCTCATCGCAGAAGCCACGCTTCTTTCAGAGGCGGAGGCTTGTGCATAAGCCACGCCCTCTCAGCAAAACCCCGCCCTCAACACCATCTCCTTGTGTCGACGCCCCGCCCCTCACCGCGTGACCACGCCCCTTCAGCACAGACCCTCCCGGCGTTCTAGCCCCGCCCCCCATCCCGACCCCGCCCTCTCGCGGCATCCCCGCCCCCTCCGCCGGCTGTTTGCGCACAAGCCCCGCCCCTTCTCCCAGACCCCGCCCCTCCGCGCTCCCTCCCGCCGCCGGCGCTCCTCCCACCCTGCCCGCAGGCCCCGCCCCGTCCCGCAGGCCCCGCCTACCAGGTGGTCGAGCCGCCGCAGCAGCCGGTCGAGCCGCGCCTGCAGCGCCCCGAGCTCCGGTTCCAGCGGCCGCAGCGCCGGCCCCGCCCGCCGCAGCCACTCCAGGAGCCGCCGGTACCGGCGCAGGTCCCCGCTCAGCCGCCCCAGCGCCGCCGCCGCCTGCGCCCCGCGTTAGAGCCACGCCCGGCCCGGGGGGACCCGCGGGGACACCCCGAACCCGCGGGGACACCCCAAACTCAGGGGGACACCCCAAACTCAGGGGACACCCCACACCCGCGGGGACACCCCAAACTCAGGGGGACACCCCAAACCCAAGGGGACACCCCACACCCGCGGGGAGACCCCAAACCCAAGGGGACACCCAAACTCAGGGGGACACCCCAAACCAACGGGGACACCCCAAACCAGCCCAAGGGACACCCCAAACTCAGGGGGACACCCCAAACCAACGGGGACACCCCAAACCAGCCCAAGGGGACACCCCACACCCGCGGGGACACCCCAAACCCAAGGGGACACCCCAAACCAGCCCAAGGGGACACCCCACACCCGCGGGGACACCCCAAACCCACGGGGACACCCCAAACTCAGGGGGACACCCCAAACCCAAGGGGACACCCCAAACCCGCGGGGACACCCCAAACTCAGGGGGACACCCCAAACCAACGGGGACACCCCAAACCAGCCCAAGGGGACACCCCACACCCGCGGGGAACCAGGTCCCACTGCCACGGGGGATCTCAGACCCACGGGGACACCCCAAACCCACGGGGACACCCCGAACTCACGGGGACACCCCAAACTCACAGGGAACCAGATCCCACAACACCAGGGACACCCCAAACCCTCGGGGATCCCATTCCCACAGCCACGGGAGATCTCAGACCCACGGGGACACCCCAAATCCGCGGGGACACCCCAAACCCTCGCAGAACCCACTCCCACAGCCGCGGGTGACCTCATACCCACGGGAAACCTGTTCTGGTACCCCCAGGGACACCCCAAGACCACGAGGACACCCCAAACCCACGGGGACACCCCCACACCCACGGGGACACCCCAAACCCACGAGGACGCCCCACACCCACGGGGACACCCCAAACCCACGGGGACACCCCAAGACCACGAGGACACCCCAAACCCACGAGGACACCCCACACCCACGAGGACACCCCACACCCACGGGGACACCCCAAACCCACGGGGACACCCCAAGACCACGAGGACACCCCACACCCACGAGGACACCCCACATCCACGGGGACACCCCAAACCCACGGGGACACCCCAAGACCACGAGGACACCCCACACCCACGGGGACACCCCACATCCACGGGGACACCCCAAACCCACGAGGACACCCCAAACCCACGGGGACACCCCACACCCACGGGGACACCCCACACCCACGAGAAACCAGGTCCCACAACACCAGGGACACCCCAAACCCTCGGGGATCCCACTCCCACAGCCACGGGGTGACCTCACACCCACGGGGACACCCCAAATCCGCCAGACCCACGGAGAACCCACCACCACGCTCGGGGGGAACCCCACGGGGTGGGGGGAATTGGGGAACCCACTCCCACAGCCGCGGGGGACCCTCCTACCCACGGGGACGCTGCGCCCACACCCACGGGGATCCTGTACCCACGGCGCCCCACTGTCACAAGCACCCCAACGACCGCAGCACCCCAAAAAAAAATCTCCCCCCAACCGCCCCCCTTTGCCACGCCACCCGTGTCCGTGTCCCCACCTGGATGTTGGCCAGTTCCAGGGCGCTCATGGAGAGGACGGGCAACGAGTCCAGCTTGTGCTCCCCCTCCGCCGGGAACCGCGACTTCTGCCGGCGAGACGCGGGTTCAGCCCACGCGGGACCCCCCCGACACGCGTGGAGGGACGGGGGGGGCAATGGGGAGGGTTGTGGGGCTGAGCGGGGGCTGAGCCTGGGGGTGGGGGGATGCTGCCAAGCGGAGGAGGGGGGGGGGGGTGTGCCGTGGGGTGCTGTGGGGCGCAGTAGGGTGCCGCGGGGAGCCGTGGGAGCTGTGGGGGTTCCGTGGGGTTCCGTGGGGAGCCGTGGGGAGCTGTGGGGTGCCGTGGGGTGCCGTGGGGAGCCGTGGGGAGCTGTGGGGTTCCGTGGGGAGCCGTGGGGAGCGCGGGGAGCTGTGGGGTGCCGTGGGGTGCCGTGGGGAGCCGTGGGGAGCCGTGGGGTGCCGTGGGGAGCCGTGGGGTTCCGTGGGGTGCCGTGGGGAGCCGTGGGGTTCCGTGGGGTTCCGTGGGGTGCCGTGGGGAGCCGCGGGGAGCCGCGGGGAGCCGTGGGGAGCCGTGGGGAGCCGTGGGGAGCCGCGGGGTGCTGTGGGGAGCAGTAGGGTGCCGCAGGGTGCCGCAGGGAGCCGCGGGGTGCCGTGGGGAGCTGTGGGGAGCAGTAGGGTGCCGTGGGGAGCCGTGGGGTTCCGTGGGGTGCCGCAGGGAGCCGCGGGGTGCCGTGGGGTGCCGCGGGGGGTACCCACGAGGAGCGCGAGGAAAGCCTTGGTGTCGCTGAGCAGGGCCTTGGCCAGGCTGACGACGCTGTCGAGGTCGGCGCGGGGGTCCGTGGGGCGCGGGCGTGGGGCGGCCGCCAGCCCCGGGCACGGCCCCGGCCACAGCCCCGGCCACAGCCCCAGCAGCGCCAGCAGCGCCCGCCACAGCGCGCCTGCGGGACAGAGACACGCGTGGGGGGGGGACACCGACGGCAAGGAGCGGGGGGGAGCAGCGCAAAAACCTCCCGGGGATCCACGGAGCTGCGGGATCCCGGGACTCCCGGAGCCGGGATTGAGGGGATGCCGGGAGTGGGGGGGTCGCGGGGATGGAGCATCCCGGGGATCGCGGGGCTCGGGGGAACGGGGGATCCCGCGACTCCCGGAGCCGGGGATTGAGGGACTCCGGGGCTGACGGATCCCGCGACTCCCGCAGTTGGGGGATTCCGTCGCTCCGGGGTCCGGGTGGGGGGGTGAAGGGGGGGTGGGGGTGTCCCTAAATTTGGGGGTTCCCCCCCCCCCCCTCCGGTAATTTCACCCCCACGGCACCGAGAAATCCCGCGACTCCGGGGGGGTGGCGATTGCCGATGATCCCACAATTTGGGGTTCCCGCTTTTTCCGAAATACGGGGGGGTCCCGGGGGGGGGGTTGGGGGGTTCCCGGGACTCCGGGAGCTGGGGAATGAACCGGGGGGGGGGGCGCCGGGGGGGGGGGGGCGGCGGCGCCATCCTGGGAGGTCCCGGCTGGAAAGTTTGATGCGGGGTGAGTCAGGGGCGGGCGGCACCTGGGGAGCCCCCGCGAGTGGGGGGCCCACCCGCACCGGGGGGGGGGTGTGGGGTGTGAAAACGTGTAGGGGGGGCTGTGTGCGTGTGAGGGGGGGGGTATTTACACCCCCCCCCCCTCCCGCGTGTCCATGCGGGGTATCCAAACACCCCCCCCCCCTTTTTTCTTTTTGTCCATCCCCGCCGCTTTTTCCCGTCCGACTTTTCCTTCGCGCCGCATCGCGCGGCCCCACGCGTGTCCCCCCCCCCGCCGTGACACACACACAAAAAAAAACACCCCCGTGGCCCCCCCCCTCCACGGAGGCGCGGCCCCCGCGGGCGGGCAGGTGCGCCGGGGCCGTTTTTGCGGTTTGAGGGCGCGGCGGCAGCTGCCCGCGCCCCGAGGCCACGGGGATGGACGCGCCCGGTCCCGCCGCGGCCGTGGGGCGGGTTTTATTTTTTTTTTTTTTTGCCGTGGGGGGGGGTTGTCTGTCTGCGTGTAATCCACCCGCGACAAAACACACCACCCCCCCCCATCCACCCCTCCAAAATTTCCCCACTCCTCGGGGTCGTTGGGGGGGGGGGGGGGGGAAGCGGCACCCACCCCGCCCTGCCGCGGCGCTGCGGGGGGGGGGGGGTGTCCCTTGTGTGTGTGTGTGTGTCCCCCCCTTATTTCTCCACGCGTGTCCCCCCCCCCTCCAACCCCCCCCCCTCCCCGCGTCGAGGCGACACTTACTTGTCATGACGGGGCGGGCGGGTCCTTCCCGGGGGTCCCCACGGGGGGTGTGTGGGGGTGCGTGTGTTGTGGGGGGGGGCGCGCACACGCACACACACACACACAGAGCGTGCGTGGGGACACGCGTGTCACACACTCACACCCCCGCTCTCACGTCTGGGGCAGCCACGCGGTGACACCCCCCCCCCGCGTCACCCCAACACACACACACAGACACCCCCCCCCCCCCCCCGCGGTGTCACGGCCGCTCTCGCGGGTGGGTGACCCCGCTCCCGTTTACCCCCGGCCGTGACACCCCCCCACCCCCCCCCCCCCCCAGGGCGCTTCACACCCGCACACACCGACGACACGAGCCGTGGCGGCGCCCCCGGGACCCCGCGTGGGAGCGGCCGCTCGTGTCTCCCCGTGTCCCCGCGTGACGCCCCGGTTCCGCGCCCGCCCCCCCTTTATACCCCGGCGGCGGCGATGACACACGCCTGAGTCACGGCTTTTCCATTCAGCAACGCACCGGGGGGGAGAGAAACCCCCCACGGCGGACACGGCGCGGGGGGCGGCCGGTCAGACCCCCCCCGGCACGCACGCACCCTCCCCGTGTCCGCCCCGCCCTCGCGGAACGCGCGCCCCACGCACCGGGCTCGGTCCCGTCGGGTCGCACCGGGGGAGGGAGCGGAGGGACCGGCCCCCCCCCCCCCCTACCCCCCCGGCTCTGCCCCGACGGCGGGAGCGGCCCCCGAGTGGCCCCCGCGGGGTGGGGAGGGGCGGGGATGGGTCCTGCGTGGGGTGGGGGGGGCGGGGGGGGTGTCGGTTGGTGAAGGTGCGGGATCGGGACCCACGCGCGGGTCCAGAGCTGGCGCCGGGGGCTGGGATGTGCCCCGGGGGGCGGCCAGAGGCGGGGGGGGGTGGAGACGGGATCGGGCCCACGCGGGGATCGGGGACACGACAGGATCGGGCCCCACGGAAGGATCGGGCCCACGGGGGGATCGGGGACACGCGGGGATCGGGCCCCATGGAGGGCTCGGTCCCACGCCGGGATCGGGCCCACGCCAGGATCGGGCCCACTCCGGCCCCATCCCGCCCCGCGCCCCCCCCCGGGGCACCGGCCCCCCCCTTCCCCTTTTCCCCCCCCGGCGCCATCTCCACGCGTGGAAATGGGGATCCCCCCCCCCCCGCGCCCCCCAAGTCCCGGCGCTGACTCAGCCCCCCCCGGGCCGCAGCCCCCCCCCCCCCCCCCCCTCGATGTCTCACCGCCCCCCCCGGGCCGCGCCACGCGCGTCAGCGGCGGGGACCCCCCCGTGGGGCTGGGGGGGGTGCGGGGACACGTCCCGCGTGGGGGGGGGGTCACTGACGGGGTGTCCTGCGGGGGGGCCCACACCCCCCCCCCCCCTGCACCCACGGGGGGGCGCTGATGGTACCTGAGGGGCTGGGGGGGGGCCGGGGGGGGCCGGGGGGGTTGGGGGGGTGTCACACCCCCCCCCGTGTGTCCCCCCCCCACGTTGGGTAACGCCGGGACGGCTGCGGGGAGGGGGGGGCGCGGGGGGGGCCCCAATGACGTCAGCGCCGGCAGCAGCGGAAACCCCGGGGCAGCCGCAGAGCCCCCCCCCGGCCCCCCGCAGCCACCTCCTGCCCCATAGCCACGGCTCCTGCCCCATAGCCACGGCCTCTGCCCCATAGCCACGTCCCCTGCCCCATAGCCATGGAACCCTGCCCCACAGCCACGGCTCCTGCCCCATAGCCATGAAACCCTGCCCCATAGCCACATCCCCTGCTCCACAGCCACAGAACCCTGCCCCATAGCCACATCCCCTGCTCCACAGCCACAGAACCCTGCCCCATAGCCACATACCCTGACCCATAGCCATGGCCTCTGCCCCATAGCCACGGAACCCTGCTCCATAGCCACGGCTCCTGCCCCATAGCCATTAAACCCTGCCCCATAGCCACATACCCTGCCCCATAGCCACGGCCTCTGCCCCATAGCCACGGAACCCTGACCCATAGCCACGGCTCCTGCCCCATAGCCATGGAACCCTGCCCCATAGC
>NC_134067.1:499223-501723 GCF_965140245.1 Athene noctua | reverse complement strand
CAGGTGCCTGTGTGCCGTGTCCGCACACGCGTGTGCACACTTGTGTCACTACGGGAGGGAGGGGCTCTGAGGGGGAGCTGGGGGGGCTCGGGGGGGGGTTTGGGGGGGTTGGGGGGGGGTTGGAGCCCGTTTTGGGGCCCGGGGGGGGTTTTGGGGCCCGGGGGGGGGTTTTAGGGCCCAGCGGTTTATTTCGGGAGGGGGGGCGTGGCCCTGAGGGGCGTGGCCTCCCGTGGTGGGCGCGTCCACGCTGCCGCGCGCTCTGATTGGCTGCCGCTCTTCCCGCCAAAACCGCTCCCTCCTCTCCCACCCCGGCGCGCGACAATCACGCGGAGCAGCGGTGCGCGGGCGGGCTCGGCGCTCTCATTGGCTCCCGCCCGCGGAGGCGGGAAAGGCTCAGCCAATGGGAACCCTGGATCAGGCGAAGTGGGCGGGTTGGGCCGTGAGGGAGGGAAGGGGCGATGGCGGCGGCGGCGCTGGGGGCTCCGCGGCGGGGGGAGGCCCCGGGCGGGCCTGGGGGACCGGGGAGGGGAATGGAGCCGCCCTGAGGGCTGGAGAACGGGCCGGAGAAGGGGCCGGGGCCGCCCTGGGGGCTGGAGAACGGGCCGGGGCCGCGGGGGGGGTCTGGGCCGAGGCCTGGCGCAGGCAGAGGGACCCTGTGGGGGGGCAGGGGGGGCTCCGGGGCCCTTCTGTGGGGAAATCGTGCTCCGCGTCCCCCCCGGTTCCACCCCGGCGGCGAGGCAGCCCCCCGCCGTGACACCCCGGTGGGGACACGGCCGGCGCCAGCCCCGAGCGGGGGGGCCTGGGCCGGGCTCAGCCGAGCGTCTGCCGGTGGGTGAGTCCCGCGGGCCTGGGGACGGGGGCGCGGGGAGGATTTGGGGGGACGGAGGCACCTCGCCCTGGCCCCGGCCCCGCCGTCACCGCAGCGTCGGGCGTTTAACCGCCGCGGACGGGCACCCCCCGCTCTTCGGGCCCTTCTGGGTGGGACTGGGAGGGTCCCCCCCCGCCCTGCCCAGACCCCCGCAGCCCCCCGAGCGCCCGGCCTCAGCCGTGTGCTCCGTGCCCGTCCCACCGTGGCCCTGCTTCCCTCCACGCCCGCCCCCCAGCCTTCCAGCCCCCCCCAGCCCGGTTTCCTGGCCTGGCTCGCCCTTTCCTGTCCCCCCCGGGTCAGCGCAGGGAAGGGAAATCGCTGCGAGACAAAGGGGGGGAGGTGGGCCATGGGGCTGCGGCGCTGAGGGGGGACACGCAGCCAGGACCGAGCACCCCGGGAGTCGTCGTCGGCTGCGATTTGGGGTGGGGGGTGATAATCGAGCCCTCGGGGTGTGTGTGGGGGGGCGCTGTCCCCGCAGGAACGCCGTCACCATGTTCCCGGAGGATCGCAAGGAGGGCAGCCCCCGTTTTGGGAAACTCCATTTCCCCGTCGGCCTCTGGATCAACTCCCCCAAGAAACGTCTGGCCAAGATGAGCCGCCGCTGGCCCAGCGCTGGTTCCGTCAGGTGAGAAACTCCCCCCTTCACAAAAAAAACCAAAACAAAAACTCTTCCCCAAGCCCCCCCCCCCCTGCTGCGCCCCCCAACCCACCCGTAACCCCCTTCCCCGCCGCAGATCGACCTCCTCGGACACGGCCAGCCGCGGCAGCGAGACGGTGGAGCTGCGTCCCCCCGGCAAAGCCAAACCCTCGCGGCACAAACGTCTCTCCAACCTTTTCCACCGCAGCGGTGCCGCCACGGGCGCGGCCAGCGCCGGCGGGCGTTGGGCCAGTGAGAAGAAACTGGCGGAGCTGGTGGTCCCCGAGGTCCTGGGGACAGGGGGGGAGACCCCCCCCGGGCAGCGCCAGCTCCCCGGTATCCTTAAAATTTTTGGGGGGACATTTCCCGAGGGGCAAACTACAAGAGCGTCTTGGCGACGCCGCGCTCCACCGCCCGGCAGCTGGTGCGGGAGGCGTTGGAACGTTACGGTTTAGCCCCGGAAGAAGGAACGTCGGGGGAATTTGTCCTTTGCGATGTGGTGGGACGCCCGGGGGGACCCGGGGGGGCTTGGCAGGTGGAACATCTGCGACCGGTGGGTGACGCCGAACGACCTTTGGTGCTTCAGGACGTCTGGAAACCCAAATCCGGCTGCTCCCGGCGCTTCGAGATCCGCCGGCGGCAGGACGTGGAGCGGCTGTGCGAGGCCGAGGACGCCGACGGCGCCGGTGAGGCCCCGCGTGCGCGTGTGTGTGTGTCCCCCCCCCGCCATCCCCAGGGTGCGTGTGTCCCTGCGGCGCCACGGGAGGGGGGTGACACCGTTTTCTGTCGCAGGCGTCGCCGCTCAAGCCCGGCGGCTGCAGAAAAGCCGCTCGCGGGCGGCGTCGGGGGGCCCGGCCCCCCCGAAGGAACGAGCCGACAACCTCTCGCTGCGCCGGAGCATCAGCGACATGAACCTCAGCACCAAACGGCGACGGGAACGGAAAACGGTGCTGAGCGTGGCGGGGGGCGAAGCCGGGACCCCCCAAACGATGAGG
>NC_134067.1:487093-499023 GCF_965140245.1 Athene noctua | reverse complement strand
AGGGGGAGGGAGGGGGGGGGGGTGTGTTAAGGGGTTGATGTGGGGGGGCTGTGGGGGGGCACTAAGGGGGTTGGGGGGGGCTGTAGGGGTTCCGAGGGGGGGTTGGGGGGGTTTGGGGGTGGTGGAGGGGGGTTCTGTGGGGAGGGGAGATGGTGGGGGGTGTCGGTGGGGCTGTAAGGGGGAGGGAGGGGGGGGGGTGTGTTAAGGGGTTGATGTGGGGGGGCTGTGGGGGGGCACTAAGGGGGTTTGGGGGGCTGTAGGGGTTCCGAGGGGGGGTTGGGGGGGTTTGGGGGGGTTTGGGGGTGGTGGAGGGGGGTTCTGTGGGGAGGGGAGATGGTGGGGGGCGTCGGTGGGGCTGTAAGGGGAGGGAGGGGGGGGGGTGTGTGTTAAGGGGTTGATGGGGGGGGGCTGTGGGGGGGCACTAAGGGGGTTTGGGGGGGCTGTAGGGGTTCCGAGGGGGGGTTGGGGGGGTTTGGGGGGGTTTGGGGGTGGTGGAGGGGGGTTCTGTGGGGAGGGGAGATGGTGGGGGGTGTCGGTGGGGCTGTAAGGGGGAGGGAGGGGGGGGGTGTGTGTGTTAAGGGGTTGATGTGGGGGGCTGTGGGGGGGCACTAAGGGGGTTTGGGGGGGCTGTAGGGGTTCCGAGGGGGGGTTGGGGGGGGTTTGGGGGGGTTTGGGGGTGGTGGAGGGGGTTCTGTGGGGAGGGGAGATGGTGGGGGGTGTCGGTGGGGCTGTAAGGGGGACAGGGGGGGTGTGTGTTAAGGGGTTGATGTGGGGGGATTTGGGGGGGCTGTGGGGATCGGGGGGGTGTGGGGGGCACTGGGGGAGTTGGAGGGGTGTGGGGGGGCACTTGGGGGAGTTGGGGGGGGCTGTGTGGGGATCGGGGGGCTGTGGGGGGGGCACTAGGGGGGTTTGGGGGGGCTGTGGGGGGCTATGGGGGATCGGGGGGTGTGGGGGGGGCTGTGGGGGGGCTATGGGGGATCGGGGGGGTGGGGGGGGCACTAAGGGGGTTTGGGGGGCTGTAGGGGTTTGGGGGGGGTTGGGGGGGGTTTGGGGGTGGTGGAGGGGGGTTCTGTGGGGAGGGGAGATGGTGGGGGGCGTCGGTGGGGCTGTAAGGGGGAGGGAGGGGGGGGGTGTTAAGGGGTTGATGTGGGGGGGCTGTGGGGGATCGGGGGGGTGTGGGGGGGCACTAAGGGGGTTTGGGGGGGGTTGGGGTGTTGGGGGGGGCTGTGGGGGAGCTATGGGGGATCGGGGGGTGTGGGGGGGGCTTTGGGGTGTTTGAGGGGCTGTAGGGGTTCCTAGGGGGGGGCTGTGGGGGACGAGGGGGGTCTATGGAGGGTTGGGGGGCTGGGGAGTGTTGGGGGGCCGTAGGGGGGACTATGGGGGGTCGGTCCCAGCCCCCGGTCCCCCCCGTCCCCCCCCCCAGTGCCCTTCGGCTCCTGGTTCGAGCACGTCCGGGGGTGGCTGCAGCTGCGCGGCCGCGAGAACTTCTTCTGCATCAGCTACGAGGAGCTGCAGCAGGTCTGGCCCCCCGTGTCCCCCCCCGTGTCCCCCCCGTGTCCCCCCCCGTGTCCCCCCCCGTGTCCCCCCCCGTGTCCCCCTGTACCCCAGTATCCCCCTGCGTGTCCCCACCCGACCCACGTGGCAGCAGGGAGTGTTTCTGCCCCCCACATGTCCCCAGTGTCCCCTCATGTCCCCCACGCCCCTGGTGTCCCCCCCATGTGCCCAGTGTCCCCCCCCCCATCCCCTCAGTGTCCCCCCGTGTCCCCCCCAGGACCCGTGTGGCAGCGTCTCTGCCCCCCACACTCTGTGTGTCCCTGGTGTCCCCCCGTGTCCCCCAGTGTCCCATGTCCTCACATCCCATGGTGTCCCCCCCCATGTCCCCGCCACGACCTGCGTGGCAGCGTCTCTGCCCCCCATGTCCCCAGTGTCACCCCATGTCCCTGCTGTCCCCCCCTCCTCTCAGTGTCACCCCGTGTCCCCAGTGTCCCCCTCCCCTCAGTGTCCCCTTGGTGTCCCCCCGTGTCCCCCCCAGGACCTGCCTGGCAGCGTCTCTGCCCCCCATGTCCCCAGTGTCACCCCGTGTCCCCAGTGTCCCCCTCCCCTCAGTGTCCCTCCGTGTCCCCAGTGTCACCCCGTGTCCCCGCTGTCACCCATGTCCCCAGTGTCCCCCTCCCCTCAGTGTCCCTCTGTGTCCCCGGTGTCACCCCATGTCCCCAGTGTCACCCCATGTCCCCAGTGTCCCCCTCCCCTCAGTGTCACCCCGTGTCCCCGGTGTCACCCCGTGTCCCCAGTGTCACCCCATGTCCTCAGTGTCCCCCTCCCCTCAGTGTCCCCTCGGTGTCCCCCCGTGTCCCCCCAGGACCTGCCTGGCAGCGTCTCTGCCCCCCGTGTCCCCAGTGTCACCCCGTGTCCCCAGTGTCACCCCATGTCCCCAGTGTCCCCCTCCCCTCAGTGTCCCCTCGGTGTCCCCCCTTGTCCCCCCAGGACCTGCCTGGCAGCGTCTCTGCCCCCCGTGTCCCCAGTGTCACCCCGTGTCCCCAGTGTCACCCCGTGTCCCCAGTGTCACCCCCTGTCCCCAGTGTCACCCTGTGTACCCAGTGTCACCCCATGTCCTCAGTGTCCCCTCCCCTCAGTGTCCCCTCAGTGTCCCCCGTGTCCCCCCAGGACCTGCCTGGCAGCGTCTCTGCCCCCCGTGTCCCCAGTGTCACCCCGTGTCCCCAGTGTCACCCTGTGTCCCCAGTGTCACCCCATGTCCCCAGTGTCCCCCTCCCCTCAGTGTCACCCCGTGTCCCCAGTGTCACCCCGTGTCCCCAGTGTCCCCCTCCCCTCAGTGTCCCCTCGGTGTCCCCCCGTGTCCCCCCAGGACCTGCGTGGCAGCGTCTCTGCCCCCCATGTCCCCAGTGTCCCCCTCCCCTCAGTGTCCCCTCGGTGTCCCCCCGTGTCCCCCCAGGACCTGCGTGGCAGCGTGCAGCGTCTCTGCGCCTTCCTGGGGCGGGCGCTGAGCGCGGCGGCGCTGGACGCGGTGGTGGCCAACGCCTCCTTCGCCGCCATGAGCCGCAAACCGCATGAGCAACTTCAGCCTCTCCCCCCTCTTCATCCTCGACCTGCGGCGCGGCCCCTTCCTGCGCAAGGGTGGGACACGGGGACAGGGATGGGGACATGGCACAGCCCCTTCCTGTGCAAGGGTGGGGACATGGGGACACGGGGACAGGGATGGGGACATGGCACAGCCCCTTCCTGCGCAAGGGTGGGGACACGGGGACATGGGGACAGGGATGGGGACATGGGGACAGGGATGGGGACATGGCACAGCCCCTTCCTGCTCAAGAGTGGGGACACGGGGACACGGGGATGGGGACAAGGATGAGGACATGGGGACAGGGATGGCGACATGGCACAGCCCCTTCCTGCTCAGGGTGGGACACGGGGACATGGGGACAGGGATGGGGACATGGGGATGGGGACAGGGACGGGGACACAGGATGAGGACATGGGGACAACGTTGGGGACACAGCATGGGGACAGGGACATTAGCACATGGCACAGCCCCTTCCTGCGCAAGGGTGGGGACACGGGGACATGGGGACAGGGACACATGGGGATGAGGACCTGGGGACATCGGCCTGTGGCACAGCCACTTCCTGCACAGGGGTGGGGACACGGGGACAGGGGGATGGGGACAGGGATGGGGACACGGGGACAAAGAATGGGGACACGGGGACAGGGATGGGGACCTGGGGACAGGGGGATGGGGACATCAGCCCCTTCCTGCACAAGGGGGGGGACGGGGGGGGACAGTGGCGATGGCAGCGGGGACCTCGGGACAGGGGGGTGGGATGGGGGGACACTGGGGAACTGGGAGCACTGGGAACGGGGCGGGGGGGGGGGACACACAACTGTGTGAGTGGGGGGCCCGGGAGGGGTTGGGGGGGCCCCAGGGGGGTCTGGGGGGGGTCACTGTCCCCTCTGTGTCCCCCCCCCAGGGATCTCGGGGGACTGGAAGAATCACCTGACGCCGGAGCAGAGCGACCGCTTCGACCGGGTCTACCGGGAGCGCGTGGCCGGGCTGGGGGTCACCTTCCCCTGGGACACCCCCCCCCAGACCCCCCCCGCCCTCAACGCCCCCCCCGGGACCCCCCAGGCCCCCCCTGAGGAGAAAACAACCCCCCAGGCTCCCCCTGAGGAGGAGACCCCCCCCAGGTCCTCCCAGGACCCCCCCACCCAGACCCCCCACCTTGACACTCCCCCCCCCAGCCCCCCGCTGACCCCGAGCGGTGCCGGGGGGGGCCCCACCCTCAAGGGGGGGGTGTAGTAGTTAGAAAAGGGGGGGGGGAGTGTCCACAGCATCGGGACCCCTCCCCGAGATGTGAGGGGGGGGGGGGGGGGGGAGATGATGGGGTCTCAATAAAGCTGCTGTGATGGGGGGGGGGGTCCTGGCCCCACCTGACACCCCCCCCCTCAAGAAATCACACGATTTGGGTTAATTCCACTGGTTTTTAAATTATCTCTGCCCCCAACAGCGCCCGGGGGGGGGGTGTGTGTGTGTGTGCCCCCCCCCCCAATTGACTTGGGGTGCAGTGGGGTTGGGAGGGGGGGGGCAGCGAGTTCCACCCCCCCCCTTGTCCCCAATCTCCTGCCCCCCCCCCACTTTGTCCCCCTCCCTTCCCTCCACCCCCCCCCTTTTCCCCGTACAGACGCTGCGTCACCTTCCAGCTTCATTTTTTTTTTTTTAATCGTTTTTTTTTTTTCCCAAAAACAAGTGAATAATTTTTTTTGGAATAATTTTTTTTTTTTTAATTTTTTTTATTTTTTTTTATTTAAAAAAAAGGGGCCGAGCTGGGCCCGAGTCAATAAATTAACGGCAACCCGCGGCGGGGGGAGGTCCCTGAGCGTCGGGGGGTCCCCGGAGCGGGTAAATATTTAATAATAATAATAATAATAATAATAATAATTAACAATAAAATAAGGAGGGCAGTAGGATAACGCTAATAAATAACAATAAATTAGAGGGGGGGGGTCGGGGGGGGGTCGTCGTCACAGCTTGTTGCGCAGGAGGACGAGGGCGCGCGAGGCCCAGTCCAGGTAGAGGTGGAGGCTGTGGAAGATGGCGTGGCCGGCCTGGACGGCGGCCCAGGGCGAGCCGGGCGCGGGCAGCGGCGGCTGCGAGGCGCTGGGACGGCCAGGCTGAGGCGGGAGAGCTGGGGGGGGGGACACGGGGGGGGGACACACACATAGAGACACACGGGGGGGGGGGGGGGATGTAGAGATGGGCGTGAGGATGCGCTGAGGGAGAGGGGGGAAGGGGAAGACACGCCCTTTTTCTGGTGGAGGACACGCCCACCCCGCGAGGTGAAGGTGTGGTTTTTAAGGGGAAGAGATGGTCTTGGAGGGGGGGGGGAGGTCCGTTCCCTGCGCGCTCGCCCCGCAGAGAAAAAAAAATAAAAAACTAAAAAAAAACCCCAAAAAAACACCGCCCTAAACCGCTCGGGCAGGTGCTGGGGGAGAGAAAGCCCCGCCCACGGAAAAGCAGGCCACGCCCCTCAGCGCGGAAGTCCCGCCTATTTAAGAGAGTCTCCCCTAGTGCAGAAGCCCCAGCGGAGACCCCGCCCCCGTCGCGGAAGCCCCGCCCCTTCAGGATTGTCTCATGTGGAAGCTCCGCCCTTTCATCCAGACCCCGCCCATCCCTGTGCAGTCCCCGCCTCCTCTGTGCGTTCTTCTTGTGCTGAAGCCCCGCCTCTGGCGCATAAGCCCCGCCCCTTCAGCCAAACCACGCCCCTCATCGCAGAAGCCACGCTTCTTTCAGAGGCGGAGTCTTGTGCATAAGCCACGCCCTCTCAGCAAAACCCCGCCCTCAACACCATCTCCTTGTGTCGACGCCCCGCCCCTCACCGCGTGACCACGCCCCTTCAGCACAGACCCTCCCGGCGTTCTAGCCCCGCCCCCTCATCCCGACCCCGCCCTCTCGCGGCATCCCCGCCCCCTCCGCCGGCTGTTTGCGCACAAGCCCCGCCCCTTCCCCCAGACCCCGCCCTCCGCGCTCCCTCCCGCCGCCGCGCTCCTCCCACCCTGCCCGCAGGCCCCGCCCCGTCCCGCAGGCCCCGCCTACCAGGTGGTCGAGCCGCCGCAGCAGCCGGTCGAGCCGCGCCTGCAGCGCCCCGAGCTCCGGTTCCAGCGGCCGCAGCGCCGGCCCCGCCCGCCGCAGCCACTCCAGGAGCCGCCGGTACCGGCGCAGGTCCCCGCTCAGCCGCCCCAGCGCCGCCGCCGCCTGCGCCCCGCGTTAGAGCCACGCCCGGCCCGGGGGGACCCGCGGGGACACCCCGAACCCGCGGGGACACCCCGAACTCAGGGGGACACCCCAAACCCAAGGGGACACCCCGAACCCGCGGGGACGCCCCACACCCGCGGGGACACCCCAAACCCAAGGGGACACCCCAAACCAACGGGAAAACCCCAAACCAGCCCGCGGGGACACCCCAAACCCGCGGGGACACCCCAAACTCAGGGGGACACCCCAAACCAACGGGACACCCCAAACCAGCCCAAGGGGACACCCCACACCCGCGGGGAACCAGGTCCCACTGCCACGGGGGATCTCAGACCCACGGGGACACCCCAAACCCACGGGGACACCCCGAACTCACGGGGACACCCCAAACTCACGGGGGAACCAGATCCCACAACACCAGGGACACCCCAAACCCTCGGGGATCCCATTCCCACAGCCACGGGAGATCTCAGACCCACGGGGACACCCCAAATCCGCGGGGACACCCCAAACCCTCGCAGAACCCACTCCCACAGCCGCGGGTGACCTCATACCCACGGGAAACCTGTTCTGGTACCCCCAGGGACACCCCAAGACCACGAGGACACCCCAAACCCACGGGGACACCCCACATCCACGGGGACACCCCACACCCACGAGGACACCCCACACCCACGGGGACACCCCACACCCACGGGACACCCCAAACCCACGAGGACACCCCACACCCACGGGGACACCCCACACCCACGGGGACACCCCACATCCACGGGGACACCCCAAACCCACGAGGACACCCCACACCCACGGGGACACCCCACATCCACGGGGACACCCAAACCCACGAGGACACCCCACACCCACGAGGACACCCCACACCCACGGGACACCCCAAACCCACGAGGACACCCCACACCCACGGGGACACCCCACACCCACGAGAAACCAGGTCCCACAACACCAGGGACACCCCAAACCCTCGGGGATCCCACTCCCACAGCCACGGGTGACCTCACACCCACGGGGACACCCCAAATCCGCCAGACCCACGGAGAACCCACCACCACGCTCGGGGGGAACCCCACGGGGTGGGGGGGAATTGGGGAACCCACTCCCACAGCCGCGGGGGACCCTCCTACCCACGGGGACGCTGCGCCCACACCCACGGGGATCCTGTACCCACGGCGCCCCACTGTCACAAGCACCCCAACGACCGCAGCACCCCAAAAAAAAATCTCCCCCCAACCGCCCCCCTTCGCCACGCCACCCGTGTCCGTGTCCCCACCTGGATGTTGGCCAGTTCCAGGGCGCTCATGGAGAGGACGGGCAACGAGTCCAGCTTGTGCTCCCCCTCCGCCGGGAACCGCGACTTCTGCCGGCGAGACGCGGGTTCAGCCCACGCGGGACCCCCCCGACACGCGTGGAGGGACGGGGGGGGCAATGGGGAGGGTTGTGGGGCTGAGCGGGGCTGAGCCTGGGGGTGGGGGGATGCTGCCAAGCGGAGGAGGGGGGGGGGGGGGTGTGCCGTGGGGTGCTGTGGGGTGCTGTGGGGTGCTGTGGGGTGCCGCGGGGAGCCGTGGGGAGCTGTGGGGTTCCGTGGGGTTCCGTGGGGAGCCGTGGGGAGCTGTGGGGTTCCGTGGGGAGCCGTGGGGAGCCGTGGGGAGCTGTGGGTTCCGTGGGGAGCCGTGGGGAGCCGCGGGGAGCTGTGGGGTGCCGTGGGGTGCCGTGGGGAGCCGTGGGGTGCCGTGGGGAGCCCGTGGGGTTCCGTGGGGTTCCGTGGGGTGCCGTGGGGAGCCGCGGGGAGCCGCGGGGAGCCGTGGGGAGCCGTGGGGAGCCGTGGGAGCCGCGGGGTGCTGTGGGGAGCAGTAGGGTGCCGCAGGGTGCCGCAGGGAGCCGCGGGGTGCCGTGGGGAGCTGTGGGGAGCAGTAGGGTGCCGTGGGGAGCCGTGGGGTTCCGTGGGGTGCCGTGGGGAGCCGTGGGGAGCCGTGGGGAGCCGTGGGGAGCCGCGGGGAGCCGTGGGGAGCCGTGGGGAGCTGTGGGGAGCAGTAGGGTGCCGCAGGGTGCCGCAGGGTGCCGCAGGGTGCCGCAGGGAGCCGCGGGGTGCCGTGGGGTGCCGCGGGGGTACCCACGAGGAGCGCGAGGAAAGCCTTGGTGTCGCTGAGCAGGGCCTTGGCCAGGCTGACGACGCTGTCGAGGTCGGCGCGGGGGTCCGTGGGGCGCGGGCGTGGGGCGGCCGCCAGCCCCGGGCACGGTCCCGGCCACAGCCCCGGCCACAGCCCCAGCAGCGCCAGCAGCGCCCGCCACAGCGCGCCTGCGGGACAGAGACACGCGTGGGGGGGGGACACCGACGGCAAGGAGCGGGGGGGGAGCAGCGCAAAAACCTCCCGGGGATCCACGGAGCTGCGGGATCCCGGGACTCCCGGAGCCGGGGATTGAGGGACCCCGGGACTGACGGATCCCGGGACTCCCGGAGCCGGGGATTGAGGGACCCCGGGACTGACGGATCCCGGGACTCCCGGAGCGGGGATTGAGGGGATGCCGGGAGTGGGGGGGTCGCGGGGATGGAGCATCCCGGGGATCGCGGGGCTCGGGGGAACGGGGGATCCCGCGACTCCCGGAGCCGGGGATTGAGGGACTCCGGGGCTGACGGATCCCGCGACTCCCGCAGTTGGGGGATTCCGTCGCTCCGGGGTCCGGGTGGGGGGGTGAAGGGGGGGTGGGGGTGTCCCTAAATTTGGGGGTTCCCCCCCCCCCCCTCCGGTAATTTCACCCCCACGGCACCGAGAAATCCCGCGACTCCGGGGGGTGGCGATTGCCGATGATCCCACAATTTGGGGTTCCCGCTTTTTCCGAAATACGGGGGGGTCCCGGGGGGGGGGGTTGGGGGGTTCCCGGGACTCCGGGAGCTGGGGAATGAACCGGGGGGGGGGGGCGCCGGGGGGGGGGGGGGGCGGCGGCGCCATCCTGGGAGGTCCCGGCTGGAAAGTTTGATGCGGGGTGAGTCAGGGGCGGGCGGCACCTGGGGAGCCCCCGCGAGTGGGGGGCCCACCCGCACCGGGGGGGGGGTGTGGGGTGTGAAAACGTGTAGGGGGGGCTGTGTGCGTGTGAGGGGGGGGGGTATTTACACCCCCCCCCCTCCCCGCGTGTCCATGCGGGGTATCCAAACACCCCCCCCCCCCCTTTTTTCTTTTTGTCCATCCCCGCCGCTTTTTCCCGTCCGACTTTTCCTTCGCGCCGCATCGCGCGGCCCCACGCGTGTCCCCCCCCCCCGCCGTGACACACACACAAAAAAAAACACCCCCGTGGCCCCCCCCCTCCACGGAGGCGCGGCCCCCGCGGGCGGGCAGGTGCGCCGGGGCCGTTTTTGCGGTTTGAGGCGCGGCGGCAGCTGCCCGCGCCCCGAGGCCACGGGGATGGACGCGCCCGGTCCCGCCGCGGCCGTGGGGCGGGTTTTATTTTTTTTTTTTTTTTTGCGGGGGGGGGGTTGTCTGTCTGCGTGTAATCCACCCGCGACAAAACACACACCCCCCCCCGCCATCCACCCCTCCAAAATTTCCCCACTCCTCGGGGTCGTTGGGGGGGGGGGGGGGGGGAAGCGGCACCCACCCCGCCCTGCCGCGGCGCTGCGGGGGGGGGGTGTGTCCCTTGTGTGTGTGTGTGTCCCCCCCTTATTTCTCCACGCGTGTCACCCCCCCCCTCCAACCCCCCCCCCTCCCCGCGTCGAGGCGACACTTACTTGTCATGACGGGGCGGGCGGGTCCTTCCCGGGGGTCCCCACGGGGGGTGTGTGGGGGTGCGTGTGTTGTGGGGGGGGGGGGGCGCGCACACACACACACACACACACACACACACACAGAGCGTGCGTGGGGACACGCGTGTCACACACTCACACCCCCGCTCTCACGTCTGGGGCAGCCACGCGGTGACACCCCCCCCCCGCGTCACCCCAACACACACACACAGACACCCCCCCCCCCCCCCCCGCGGTGTCACGGCCGCTCTCGCGGGTGGGTGACCCCGCTCCCGTTTACCCCCGGCCGTGACACACACACACACCCCCCCCCCCCCCCCAGGGCGCTTCACACCCGCACACACCGACGACACGAGCCGTGGCGGCGCCCCCGGGACCCCGCGTGGGAGCGGCCGCTCGTGTCTCCCCGTGTCCCCGCGTGACGCCCCGGTTCCGCGCCCGCCCCCCCTTTATACCCCGGCGGCGGCGATGACACACGCCTGAGTCACGGCTTTTCCATTCAGCAACGCACCGGGGGGGAGAGAAACCCCCCACGGCGGACACGGCGCGGGGGGCGGCCGGTCAGACCCCCCCCCCCCGGCACGCACGCACCCTCCCCGTGTCCGCCCCGCCCTCGCGGAACGCGCGCCCCACGCACCGGGCTCGGTCCCGTCGGGTCGCACCGGGGGAGGGAGCGGAGGGACCGGCCCCCCCCCCCCCCTACCCCCCCGGCTCTGCCCCGACGGCGGGAGCGGCCCCCGAGTGGCCCCCGCGGGGTGGGGAGGGGCGGGGATGGGTCCTGCGTGGGGTGGGGGGGGCGGGGGGGGTGTCGGTTGGTGAAGGTGCGGGATCGGGACCCACGCGCGGGTCCAGAGCTGGCGCCGGGGGCTGGGATGTGCCCCGGGGGGCGGCCAGAGGCGGGGGGGGGTGGAGACGGGATCGGGCCCACGCGGGGATCGGGGACACGACAGGATCGGGCCCCACGGAAGGATCGGGCCCACGGGGGGATCGGGGACACGCGGGGATCGGGCCCCATGGAGGGCTCGGTCCCACGCCGGGATCGGGCCCACGCCAGGATCGGGCCCACTCCGGCCCCATCCCGCCCCGCGCCCCCCCCCGGGGCACCGGCCCCCCCCTTCCCCTTTTCCCCCCCCGGCGCCATCTCCACGCGTGGAAATGGGGATCCCCCCCCCCCCCGCGCCCCCCAAGTCCCGGCGCTGACTCAGCCCCCCCCGGGCCGCAGCCCCCCCCCCCCCCCCCCCTCGATGTCTCACCGCCCCCCCCGGGCCGCGCCACGCGCGTCAGCGGCGGGGACCCCCCCGTGGGGCTGGGGGGGGTGCGGGGACACGTCCCGCGTGGGGGGGGGTCACTGACGGGGTGTCCTGCGGGGGGGCCCACACCCCCCCCCCCCCTGCACCCACGGGGGGGCGCTGATGGTACCTGAGGGGCTGGGGGGGGGCCGGGGGGGGCCGGGGGGGTTGGGGGGGTGTCACACCCCCCCCCGTGTGTCCCCCCCCCACGTTGGGTAACGCCGGGACGGCTGCGGGGAGGGGGGGGCGCGGGGGGGGCCCCAATGACGTCAGCGCCGGCAGCAGCGGAAACCCCGGGGCAGCCGCAGAGCCCCCCCCCGGCCCCCCGCAGCCACCTCCTGCCCCATAGCCACGGCTCCTGCCCCATAGCCACGGCCTCTGCCCCATAGCCACGTCCCCTGCCCCATAGCCATGGAACCCTGCCCCACAGCCACGGCTCCTGCCCCATAGCCATGAAACCCTGCCCCATAGCCACATCCCCTGCTCCACAGCCACAGAACCCTGCCCCATAGCCACATCCCCTGCTCCACAGCCACAGAACCCTGCCCCATAGCCACATACCCTGACCCATAGCCATGGCCTCTGCCCCATAGCCACGGAACCCTGCTCCATAGCCACGGCTCCT
>NC_134067.1:469593-482093 GCF_965140245.1 Athene noctua | reverse complement strand
CTACACGTGCAGGTGCCTGTGTGCCGTGTCCGCACACGCGTGTGCACACTTGTGTCACTACGGGAGGGAGGGGCTCTGAGGGGGAGCTGGGGGGGCTCGGGGGGGGGTTTGGGGGGGTTGGGGGGGGGTTGGAGCCCGTTTTGGGGCCCGGGGGGGGTTTTGGGGCCCGGGGGGGGGTTTTAGGGCCCAGCGGTTTATTTCGGGAGGGGGGGCGTGGCCCTGAGGGGCGTGGCCTCCCGTGGTGGGCGCGTCCACGCTGCCGCGCGCTCTGATTGGCTGCCGCTCTTCCCGCCAAAACCGCTCCCTCCTCTCCCACCCCGGCGCGCGACAATCACGCGGAGCAGCGGTGCGCGGGCGGGCTCGGCGCTCTCATTGGCTCCCGCCCGCGGAGGCGGGAAAGGCTCAGCCAATGGGAACCCTGGATCAGGCGAAGTGGGCGGGTTGGGCCGTGAGGGAGGGAAGGGGCGATGGCGGCGGCGGCGCTGGGGGCTCCGCGGCGGGGGGAGGCCCCGGGCGGGCCTGGGGGACCGGGGAGGGGAATGGAGCCGCCCTGAGGGCTGGAGAACGGGCCGGAGAAGGGGCCGGGGCCGCCCTGGGGGCTGGAGAACGGGCCGGGGCCGCGGGGGGGGTCTGGGCCGAGGCCTGGCGCAGGCAGAGGGACCCTGTGGGGGGGCAGGGGGGGCTCCGGGGCCCTTCTGTGGGGAAATCGTGCTCCGCGTCCCCCCCGGTTCCACCCCGGCGGCGAGGCAGCCCCCCGCCGTGACACCCCGGTGGGGACACGGCCGGCGCCAGCCCCGAGCGGGGGGGCCTGGGCCGGGCTCAGCCGAGCGTCTGCCGGTGGGTGAGTCCCGCGGGCCTGGGGACGGGGGCGCGGGGAGGATTTGGGGGGACGGAGGCACCTCGCCCTGGCCCCGGCCCCGCCGTCACCGCAGCGTCGGGCGTTTAACCGCCGCGGACGGGCACCCCCCGCTCTTCGGGCCCTTCTGGGTGGGACTGGGAGGGTCCCCCCCCGCCCTGCCCAGACCCCCGCAGCCCCCCGAGCGCCCGGCCCTCAGCCGTGTGCTCCGTGCCCGTCCCACCGTGGCCCTGCTTCCCTCCACGCCCGCCCCCCCAGCCTTCCAGCCCCCCCCAGCCCGGTTTCCTGGCCTGGCTCGCCCTTTCCTGTCCCCCCCGGGTCAGCGCAGGGAAGGGAAATCGCTGCGAGACAAAGGGGGGGAGGTGGGCCATGGGGCTGCGGCGCTGAGGGGGGACACGCAGCCAGGACCGAGCACCCCGGGAGTCGTCGTCGGCTGCGATTTGGGGTGGGGGGTGATAATCGAGCCCTCGGGGTGTGTGTGGGGGGGCGCTGTCCCCGCAGGAACGCCGTCACCATGTTCCCGGAGGATCGCAAGGAGGGCAGCCCCCGTTTTGGGAAACTCCATTTCCCCGTCGGCCTCTGGATCAACTCCCCCAAGAAACGTCTGGCCAAGATGAGCCGCCGCTGGCCCAGCGCTGGTTCCGTCAGGTGAGAAACTCCCCCCTTCACAAAAAAAAACCAAAACAAAAACTCTTCCCCAAGCCCCCCCCCCCCTGCTGCGCCCCCCAACCCACCCGTAACCCCCTTCCCCGCCGCAGATCGACCTCCTCGGACACGGCCAGCCGCGGCAGCGAGACGGTGGAGCTGCGTCCCCCCGGCAAAGCCAAACCCTCGCGGCACAAACGTCTCTCCAACCTTTTCCACCGCAGCGGTGCCGCCACGGGCGCGGCCAGCGCCGGCGGGCGTTGGGCCAGTGAGAAGAAACTGGCGGAGCTGGTGGTCCCCGAGGTCCTGGGGACAGGGGGGGAGACCCCCCCCGGGCAGCGCCAGCTCCCCGGTATCCTTAAAATTTTTGGGGGGGACATTTCCCGAGGGGCAAACTACAAGAGCGTCTTGGCGACGCCGCGCTCCACCGCCCGGCAGCTGGTGCGGGAGGCGTTGGAACGTTACGGTTTAGCCCCGGAAGAAGGAACGTCGGGGGAATTTGTCCTTTGCGATGTGGTGGGACGCCCGGGGGGACCCGGGGGGGCTTGGCAGGTGGAACATCTGCGACCGGTGGGTGACGCCGAACGACCTTTGGTGCTTCAGGACGTCTGGAAACCCAAATCCGGCTGCTCCCGGCGCTTCGAGATCCGCCGGCGGCAGGACGTGGAGCGGCTGTGCGAGGCCGAGGACGCCGACGGCGCCGGTGAGGCCCCGCGTGCGCGTGTGTGTGTGTCCCCCCCCCGCCATCCCCAGGGTGCGTGTGTCCCTGCGGCGCCACGGGAGGGGGGTGACACCGTTTTCTGTCGCAGGCGTCGCCGCTCAAGCCCGGCGGCTGCAGAAAAGCCGCTCGCGGGCGGCGTCGGGGGGCCCGGCCCCCCCGAAGGAACGAGCCGACAACCTCTCGCTGCGCCGGAGCATCAGCGACATGACCTCAGCACCAAACGGCGACGGGAACGGAAACGGTGCTGAGCGTGGCGGGGGGCGAAGCCGGGACCCCCCCAAACGATGAGGGAACCCCCGAAGCCCCCCCCGGGGAGGGGCGGCCGGCGAGGAGGAGGCGGGGGAGGGCGCCGGCCTGGAGCAGCTCTCGCAGTGCCTCATCCAGCCCCCCCAGCAGCACCCCTATTTCCTGCTGCTGCAGGGCTACGGCAAGGAGGTGAGGGGGGGGGGGGGGGGGCACGTGGGGGGGCTCCAGGGTGTCCCCCACCTTCCCTCAGCCCTCCAAAGGCCCCCCCTCGCTTCACCCCACAAGTGTCATCCGCCTTCTCCTCGCCCCCTCCCCACCAAGTGTCCCCCCACTTTCCTCGATTCCCAAACACACCCTCACCCTCCCAAGCCCCCCCATTTCTCTGCCCCCCCCCAAGTGTCCCCCCCACTTTCCTTGACCTCGAACCGACCCCTCATTTCCCAGCCCCCTTAGGTGCCCCCCTCTTTCCTTTCTCCCTCCAAAGTGCCCCCCATTTCCTCAACCCCAAGGTGCCCCCCCTCCTCATCCCCCAAGGTGCCCCCCCTCCTCATCCCCCAAGGTGCCCCCCCCTTTCCTAGCCCCCAAAAGTGTTCCCCACCCTTCCTTGGCCCCCCCAAGTTCCTCCCCTCCTTTCCTCACCCCCCCAAGGTGTCCCCCCCATTTCCTCGCCCCCAAAGCCCCCCCCGCCCTCTTCACACCCCCCAGGTGTGTCCCCCTTTTCCTTACCCCCCCAAGATCTCCCCTCCCTTCCTCACCCCCCCCAAGCATCCTCCCCTTTTCCTCACCCCCCCAGTGTGTCCCCCCGATTTCCTTACCCCCCCCAGCCCCCCCCCTTTTTGCCCCCTCACCTCTCTTTCCCCCCCCCCCCCCCCTCCCCTCACAGGACTTTGTCATCTACGTGATGACTCGCCCCCAACACGTCTTCGGCCGCCCCGAGCGCCGGGGGGGCCCCGACAAAGCGGGGGGCTGCCTGGTCGACACCTTCCTCAACGCCCCCGACATCCTCCCCAGACACTGCCTGGTGCGGGCGGCCGGGGGGGGCCCTGCCGACGCCCCCCCCAGCCCCACCGCCACCGTCCGGCCTTTCCGGGGTGCCCCCGTCACCCACAACGGAGCCCCCCTTTTACGCCCGGCCCCCCTCCACCCCGGCGACCTCCTGGGCTTGGGCCAACACTTCCTCCTCCTCTACAAAGACCCCCGGGGTGTGAGTGGGGGGGCTCCCCCGCCTCGCCCCCCCTGGCTCCCCCCGGGGAGGGTCTCCCCGGGCCTTGCGGGGGTTTTGGGGTGCCCGGGGTGCGGGCGCTCCCCCCAGGAGCGGCAGGAGGCTCTGAGGGGGTGTCTGGAGAGCCCCCGCCCCGAGTTGCGCTTCCGACCCCAGGACCAGGAGCTGCTGCTGCGGGAGATCGTGAGGCTGCCCGAGGAGGAGGAGGAGGAGGAGGAAGAGGAGGAGGAGGAGGAAGAAGGGGGGGGGCAGCAGCGCGAAGCAGGACTGGGGGTGCTGGCCCCCGCTTTCCTCCTGGGGCTCTGCTTGGAACACGCTGCCCGCACCTTCCCCCCCGAGAGCTTCCCCCCCCTGCTCTGCCGCGTGGCGCTGCTGGTCAGGGAGACCGTCTGGGTACGGGGGGGGGACACGGGGTTGGGGGGGGGACAGGGGGATGGGGGGGGGACGGGGGAATTGGACGACACAGGGTGGGGATGTGGGGAAGATGCGGAGATGTGGGGGGGACACGGGGAATTTGAGGGGGACAGGGGGGGACACGAGGGATGGGGGGGGACACGGGGATGTGGGGGGGACACGAGGGATGTGGGGGGACAGAAGAAATGGGGGGACACGGGGAATTTGGGGGGGACACGGGGAATTTGGGGGGGACGGGGGGGACACGAGGGATGTGGGGGGACACAGAAGAAATGGGGGGACACAGGGATGGGGGGGACACGGGGAATTTGGGGGGACGGGGGGGACACGGGGATGTGGGGGGGACACAAGGGATGTGGGGGGACACAGAAGAAATGGGGGGACACAGGATGGGGGGGGGGGACACAGGGATCTGGGAAATGGGGGCGCACAAGGGCCGGGGGGGTGTGTGTGTGTGTGGTGGCCGAGGGGGGGCCACAGTGACACCCCCGGGGCCGGGGTGGGGGGGTGTCTGCCCTCAGGAGAAGATCAAGGAGATCGGGGATCGTCAGCCGGAGAAGTGAGTGAGCCCAGACCCCGGGGTGGGGCGGGGGGGCCCCCTCTGTGTCCCCCCCCAAACCCTCCCTGAGGGTGTCTGCCCCCCCCCGCAGCCAGCAGGATGGGGCCCCCGCGGTGCTGAACGGGGCGGCCGTGGCCGCCGAGCTGCGGCCGCTGATGCTGTGGCTGGCCAACGCCATGGAGCTGCTCAACCTGGCCCAGGGCCACGTGCTGGAGCTGGAGCAGGAGCTGGAGCTGGAGGGTGAGAGCGGCTGCGGGGCCGGGGGGGGGACACCCTGCACCCCCCGAGCTTTTGGGGTGACCCCCATCCTTCTTTCACCCCCCCCCCAGGCCCCTGCCAGGAGCTGACGAGTGACCTGGAGACGTGTGACGAGGCGCTGGGGGTGCTGGACGAGGTGATCATGTCCACCTTCCAGCAGTGCGTCTACTACCTGACCAAGGTGAGCCCCCCCGCACCCCAAAAATCCCTCCCCCCCGGCACCCCACGTTGTCCTCAGCACCCCGAGCCATCCCCCTGCAGCACCTCGGTCACCCCCAGCACCCCAGACTGCCCCTCAGCACCTCAAATTCTAACACCCCCCCCCTGTCCCCAGCACCCCAAACCCCCCCATATCCCCCTCTGGCACCCTAAATCCCCCCCAAACTCCCAGCACCCTATTCCCCCCCCCCCCATCATCTCCTGGCACCCTAAATTCCCCCTCAACTCCCCCCAAATCCTCCTCTGGCTCCCTAAATCCCCCCCGGCACCCCAAACCTCCCCAAATTTTCCCTGGCACCCTAAATCCCCCAAACCCCCCAAATCCTCTCCTGGCACCCTAAATCCCCCCCCCAAACCGCTCTCCCAGCACCGCAGATCTTTCCGCTGGCACCTAAATCCCCCCCCAAACCCGACTCTGCACCCTAAATATCACCCCAGCCACCCCCCAGCACCATAAACCCCCTGAAACCCCCCTCCCAGCACCCCAAATCCCCCCCTGGCACCTAATTCCCCCCCAAACCTCCCAAATCCCCCCCGGCACCCCAAAATCCCCCTCCCAGCACCCTAAATCCCCCTGACACCCCCCTCCCAGCGCCCCAAATCCCCCCTAGCACCCTAAATCCCCCTGACACCCCCCTCCCAGCACGCCAAATCCCCCCTAGCACCCTAAATCCCCCTGAAACCCCCCTCCCAGCACCCCAAATCCCCTCTGGCACCCTAAATCCCCCTGAAACCCCCCTCCCAGCACCCCAAATCCCCTCTGGCACCCTAAATCCCCCTCACACCCCCTTCCCAGCACCCCAAATCCCCCCTAGCACCCTAAATCCCCCAACACCCCCCTCCCAACACCCCATATCCCCCCCTGGCACCCTAAATCCCCCTGACACCCCCCTCCCAGCACCCCAAATCCCCCCTAGCACCCTAAATCCCCCAACACCCCCCTCCCAACACCCCATATCCCCCCCTGGCACCCTAAATCCCCCTCCCAGCACCCTAAATCCCCCTGACACCCCCTCCCAGCACCCCAAATCCCCCCCTGGCACCCTAAATCCCCCTGACACCCCCCTCCCAGCACCCCAAATCCCCCCCTGGCACCCTAAATCCCCCTGACACCCCCCTCCCAGCACCCCAAATCCCCCCCCCTCACTCTCCCCACCCCCCCCAGACTCTGTACGGGGCGCTGCCCGCCCTCCTGGAGAGCAACCCCTTCGCGGGGGGGGGGGAGCCCCGCGCGGGGCAGGACCTGGGCAGCGTCCCCGAGGGCGTGCGCCCCACCCTGGCGTTATTCCGGGGGGCCCTGGGGCTGGCGCGGCGCTGCCGCCTGCACCCCGACATGGCCTCCCAGACCCTGGGCTACCTCTGCTTCTTCTGCAACGCCTCGCTCTTCAACGCCCTCATGGAGAGAGGTGGGCGACTGGGGGGGCCCTGGGGGGGGCTGTGGGTGTCGGGGGGGGCCCGGGGTGCTCTTGGGGTGAGGGTCTGGGGGGCTTTAGAAAGGGTAGGTGGGTTCTTGGGGCTCTGAGGGGGCTCTAGGGGGGTGTTGGGGGACTCTGGGGCTCTTGGGGGGGATCTGAGGGTCCCTCGGGGGGTGTTGGGGGGGCCCTGGTGTTTGGGGGGGCCCTGGGGGCTCTTGGGGTGAGGGTCTGGGGGGCTTTAGAAAGGGTAGGTGGGTTCTTGGGGCTCTGAGGGGGCTCTAGGGGGGTGTTGGGGGACTCTGGGGCTCTTGGGGGGGATCTGAGGGTCCCTCGGGGGGTGTTGGGGGGGCCCTGGTGTTTGGGGGGGGCCCTGGGGGCTCTTGGGGTGCAGGTCTGGGGGGCTTTAGAAAGGGTAGGTGGGTTCTTGGGGCTCTGAGGGGGCTCTAGGGGGGTGTTGGGGGACTCTGGGGCTCTTGGGGGGGATCTGAGGGTCCCTCGGGGGTGTTGGGGGGGGCCCTGGTGTTTGGGGGGGGCCCTGGGGGCTCTTGGGGTGCGGGTCTGGGGGGCTTTAGAAAGGGTAGGTGGGTTCTTGGGGCTCTGGGGGGGCTCTAGGGGGGTGTTGGGGGACTCTGGGGCTCTTGGGGGGGATCTGGGGGTCCCTGGGGGGGTGTTGGGGGGGATCTGAGGGTCCCTCGGGGGGTGTTGGGGGGCCCTGGTGTTTGGGGGGGGGCTCTGGGGGCTCTTGGGGTGCAGGTCTGGGGGGGGTTTAGGAGGGGTATGTGGGTCCCTGGGGCTCTGGGGGGGCTCTAGGTGGGTGTTGGGGGTCCCTGGAGCTCCGGGGGGGGCCCTGGGGAGGTGTCGGGGGTCACTGGGGATCCGCGGGGGGTGTCTGGGAGTCCCTGGGGCTCGGGGGGGGGGAGCCTGGGGGGGTTTTGGGGGTCCCTGGGGCTCCTGGGGGGTCTCGGGGGGGGGGGGGGCTTTGGGGGGGTCTCCGGGTTTCTGGGGCTCAGAAGGGGCAGCTCTGGGGGGGTGGGGGGGTCCCTGCCGTGCCGGGGGCAGCACTGGGGTCCGACACCCCCCCCCCCCCCATCCCTGTGGCTCCCAGTTTCCTCCCATTGTCCTTACTGGGAGCTGCAGGAAGCTGCCTGCTTCCGCGGGCAGGAAGGGCCGGAGGGGGTGCGGGCAGGCGCGGGCAGGGGGCGGGCAGGGGGGCAGGCAGGAGCAGGCAGGTGCTGTCCGTGCAGGCAGGGCTCAGGCAGGAGCAGGCAGGAGCAGGCAGGAGCAGGCAGGAGCAGGCAGGAGCAGGCAGGAGCAGGCGCAGGCAGGAGCAGGCAGGGGCAGGAGCAGGCAGGAGCAGGCGCAGGCAGCAGCAGGCAGGCGCAGGCAGCAGCAGGCAGGAGCAGGCAGGAGCAGGCAGGAGCAGGCAGGGCACAGGCAGGCGCAGGCAGCAGCAGGCAGGAGCAGGCAGGGCACAGGCAGGAGCAGGCAGGGCACAGGCAGGAGCAGGCAGCAGCAGGCAGGGCACAGGCAGCAGCAGGCAGGGCACAGGCAGGCGCAGGCAGCAGCAGGCAGGGCACAGGCAGGCGCAGGCAGGAGCAGGCAGCGCTGTCCCCGCAGGCAGCGCGGGGCCGTTCTTCCAGTGGTGGCGGGCGGTGCGGCTGCGCTCCAGCCTGGACCTGGTGCTGGAGGGGCTGGCGGCCCTGGGCCTCGGGGACATCGCCGGGGAGTTCTTCCGCAAGGTCTCGGCCACCGCCAACCTCCTGAGCACCCCCCGCGGGTGCCTGGCCAAGGTGGGGCGCTGGGGGGCACTGGGGGCACTGGGAGGGCACTGGGGGGGCACTGGGAGAACTGGGAGGGGATTGGGGGGGCACTGGGAGGGCACTGGGGGAGCTGGGAGGGGATTGGGGGGGGCACTGGGAGGGCACTGGGGGAGCTGGGAGGGGACGGGGGGGGCACTGGGAGGGCACTGGGGGGGCACTGGGGGAATTGGGAGGGGACTGGGGGGGCACTGGGGGCACTGGGAGGGCACTGGGAGAACTGGGAGGGGATTGGGGGGGCACTGGGAGGGCACTGGGAGGGCACTGGGGGAGCTGGGAGGGGACTGGGGGGGCACTGGGGGCACTGGGAGGGCACTGGGGGAGCTGGGAGGGGATGGGGGGGCACTGGGAGGGCACTGGGGGGGCACTGGGGAATTGGGAGGGCACTGGGAGAACTGGGAGGGGATTGGGGGGGCACTGGGAGGGCACTGGGGGAACTGGGAGGGGATTGGGGGGCACTGGGAGGGCACTGGTGGAGCTGGGAGGGGACTGGGGGGGCACTGGGAGGGCACTGGTGGAGCTGGGGGGAACTGGGAGGGGACTGGGGGGGTACTAGGAGGGGATTGGGGGAACTGGGGGACACTGGGAGGGGATTGGGGAAACTGGGGGCACTAGGAGGGGACTGGGGGTGTACTGGGGGGAACTGGGGGGCACTGGGAGGACGCTGAGGGAACTGGGGGCACTGGGAGGGGACTGGGGCAACTGGGGGAACACTGGGGGGATACTGGGAGGACACTGGGGGGCACTGGGGGACACTGGGAGGGGATTGGGGGACCTGGGGGGCACTGGGAGGGGACTGGGGGGGTACTAGGAGGGGACTGGGGGCACTGGTAGGTCACTGGGAGGGCACTGAGGGAACTGGGGGGCACTGGGAGGCGCTGAGAGGGCACTGGGGGGACTGGAGGTCAGCGGGGAGCACTGGGGGGTGTCATGGGGATGACACCGGGCACAGGGACAAGAGGGGACACGTTGGGGGGTGTCAGTGAGCCGGGGTGGGGACACGGGGGTCCCTGCGTGTGTCCCGTGTCCTCACCTGTCCCCCCGTCCCCCCCCGTCCCCCCCCGTCCCCCCCTGTCCCCCCCTGTCCCCCCCCAGGCCACCTGGTCGCGGCTCCGGGCCGAGTACCCGGCGCTGTCCCCGGCCCAGCTGCACCACGTGCTCCGCCACTACCAGCTGGGCATGGGGCAGGCCCCGCCCCCCGCCTGGAGCCCCGCCCCCGAGGACCGCGACCTGGCGGCCACCGGTGAGGGACGGCCCCGCCCCCCGTGTCCCCCCGTGTCCCCCCGTGTCCCCTGACCCCATCCTGGCCCCCTGCGTGTCCTTGTCACCCCCCGTGTCCCCCCTGTCCCCTGACCCCATCCTGCCCCCCTGCGTGTCCTTGTCACCCCCCCCGTGTCCCCTGACCCCATCCTGCCCCCCCTGCGTGTCCTTGTCACCCCCCCCGTGTCCCCTGACCCCATCCTGCCCCCCCTGCGTGTCCTTGTCACCCCCCCCGTGTCCCCTGACCCCATCCTGCCCCCCCTGCGTGTCCTTGTCACCCCCCCCGTGTCCCCTGACCCCATCCTGCCCCCCTGCGTGTCCTTGTCACCCCCCCCGTGTCCCCTGACCCCATCCTGCCCCCCCTGCGTGTCCTTGTCACCCCCCCCGTGTCCCCTGACCCCATCCTGCCCCCCTGCGTGTCCTTGTCACCCCCCCGTGTCCCCTGACCCCATCCTGCCCCCCCTGCGTGTCCTTGTCACCCCCCCGTGTCCCCTGACCCCATCCTGCCCCCCCTGCGTGTCCTTGTCACCCCCCCCCGTGTCCCCTGACCCCATCCTGCCCCCCCTGCGTGTCCTTGTCACCCCCCCCGTGTCCCCTGACCCCATCCTGCCCCCCTGCGTGTCCTTGTCACCCCCCCGTGTCCCCTGACCCCATCCTGCCCCCCCTGCGTGTCCTTGTCACCCCCCCGTGTCCCCTGACCCCATCCTGCCCCCCCTGCGTGTCCTTGTCACCCCCCGTGTCCCCTGACCCCATCCTGCCCCCCCTGCGTGTCCTTGTCACCCCCCCGTGTCCCCTGACCCCATCCTGCCCCCCCTGCGTGTCCTTGTCACCCCCCCGTGTCCCCCACCCCATCCTGCCCCCCCTGCGTGTCCTTGTCACCCCCCCCGTGTCCCCTGACCCCATCCTGCCCCCCCTGCGTGTCCTTGTCACCCCCCCCGTGTCCCCTGACCCCATCCTGCCCCCCCTGCGTGTCCTTGTCACCCCCCCCGTGTCCCCTGACCCCATCCTGCCCCCCCTGCGTGTCCTTGTCACCCCCCCCGTGTCCCCTGACCCCATCCTGCCCCCCCTGCGTGTCCTTGTCACCCCCCCCGTGTCCCCTGACCCCATCCTGCCCCCCCTGCGTGTCCTTGTCACCCCCCCGTGTCCCCTGACCCCATCCTGCCCCCCCTGCGTGTCCTTGTCACCCCCCCCGTGTCCCCTGACCCCATCCTGCCCCCCTGCGTGTCCTTGTCACCCCCCCGTGTCCCCTGACCCCATCCTGCCCCCCCTGCGTGTCCTTGTCACCCCCCGTGTCCCTGACCCCATCCTGCCCCCCCTGCGTGTCCTTGTCACCCCCCGTGTCCCCCCACCCCATCCTGCCCCCCCTGCGTGTCCTTGTCACCCCCCCGTGTCCCCTCTCCGTCCTGTGCCCCATAACTGTCCCCTGGCCCCGTCCTGTGACTCTTGTCCCCGTGTCCCCTGTCCTTGTCCCTGTGTCCTCTTCCTGCCCCCCCATGTCCCCCCTGTCCCCCTCCCTTGTCCCTGTGCTGCACCACGTGTCCCTGTCCCCATCCTGCCCCCCTCCCTTGTCCCTGTGTCCCCTTCCTGCCCCACCATGTCCCTGTCACCCCCTTTTGTCCCCTGTCCCCCCATGTCCCTGTCGTGTGCTGCATCCCTGTGTCCCCGTCCCTTGTCCTTTTCCCCGTGTCCCCATCCCACCCCCCTGTGTCCCCTGTCCCCATGTCCCCTGTCCCCATCCACCCCCTGTGTCCCCATCACCTCCTTTTGTCCCCTGTCCCCTTCCTGTGTCCCCTGTCCCCATGTCCCCCGTCCCCATCCCACCCCCTGTGCCCCTGTCACCCTTTTGTCCCTGTCCCTTTCCTGTGTCCCCTGTCCCCATGTCCCCCGTCCCCATCCACCCCCTGTGCCCCTGTCACCCTTTTGTCCCTGTCCCCTTCCTGTGTCCCCTTGTCCCCATGTCCCCCGTCCCCATCCCACCCTCTGTCCCCATCACCCCCTTTTGTCCCCTGTCCCCTTCCTGTGTCCCTTGTCCCCATCACCCCCCTTTTGTCCCCTGTCCCCACCCTTTGTCCCCACATCCCCCCTTCCCCACCCCTTTTGCCCCCCCCCCCATCCCCATCCAACCTCCCCTGTTCCCCCTCCACCCCCTCACCCCCCCCCATTGTCCCCGTCCCCCCCGTTTTGTCCCCTCAGGTGACATTTTCGAGAGTTTCTCCTCCCACCCCCCGCTCCTGCTGCCCCGCCAGGGGTTCCTGCTGCGCCCGGGGGAGGCGGTGGGGGACCGGGGGCTGCTGCGGCCCCTCGCCCGCCTGCGCCGCCTCCTCTGGGACCTGGAGCAGGGGGGGCTGCCCCCCGCCAACCAGCGCGCCCTTGGCCTCGAGGGGGGCCCCTGAGCGCTGAGGGGGGGGGACACGAAACCGCCTCCCCACCCTGTGCCTCAGTTTCCCCACCCTGAGCCCCCGCGGGGCTTCGTCTGTGTGTGTGTGTGTGTGTGCGTGTGTGAATAAAGGTCATGTGGGGGCACACCTGGCTCCTGTGACCCCCCCCAGCGCCCCGGGGCCCCCCCCGGCACCCCCAAAATCTCAGCAAAATACCCCAAAAATCTCCCCCCCCCCCCCCCCTTGACGGAGCCCGGCAGGCGTCGGGTAAAGGGGGTGCTAGGAGGGGGGCGTGGCCTCGGCAGGACACGCCCCTGTGGGAGGGACTTGTGTGCTGAGGAGGTGGCAGTCCATGGGGGGCGGGGCCTATGGGGGTTCCCGGCGAGGGAAACCCCCGGGGGTGTGGGGGGGGCGGGGTATCAGCCAGCACCGCCCCCCTGTGGGAGGGGCCGTGCCTGCCCGGGGGTCCCTGAGACTCCTGGGGACCCCC
>NC_134067.1:443730-469393 GCF_965140245.1 Athene noctua | reverse complement strand
GGGGCCGACGGGAGGTTGGGGGCAGCAAAAGGGGTGAGGGGGGCACCGGGGGGGTTCTGGAACAGCCCCGCCCCCCCTCCCCCGCTTTAGGGGGCGTGGCCACGCCGTTGCCAGGAAACCGTCCCGCATCCCCCGTCACCATGGCAACGGCGCGGCGGGAGGGAGCTGCCCACGACCCGGACACCCCCCGCCCCCCCCCGTGCCTTTAGCCCCGCCCCCAGGCTCCGCCCCCTGCTGACGTCACCCCCCGAAGCTTCCAGGCTCCGCCCCGCACCGCTTCCCCCCCCCTCCCCCCCCCCCCATACCCGGCCGGGGGGGCCCCGCCCCCCCTGCCCCCCCCCCCCCCCCCCCCCCCCCCCCGCGCCCGCCGCAGCCGCACCCGGACCGACACCGGCACCGGCACCCCCGGGACCCCCCCGGGACCCCCAAAACCCCCCCGGGGCCCCCCCGGCACCGGCACCCCCGGGACCCCCCCAAACCGGCACCGCGACCCCCGCGGGACTCTCCTCCCCCCCCCCCCGCACCCCAAAACGGGGCTCAGCCCCCCCCCGGCTCCCCCAAAGCGGCGTCTGAGGAGGTAACGGGGAGACCCGGGGTTTGGGGGGGCCCCGGGGGGGGGCCATAGGGTCGGGGGGGGGTTTGGGGGGGCCCCTGAGAGGCTTTGGAGGGTTTGGGGGGAGCCCTGGGGGGTGCGGGGGGCAGGGGGGGGCAGACGGGGGACCCCGGCGGCTTTGGGGGGGGGGTCTGGGGGATGTTGGGGTCCGGGAGGGGGTGTGTTTCGCGAAGGGGGGGGGATTTGGGGGGGCCCTGAGGGATGTTGGGGTCTGGAGGGGTCTTGGGGGGGTCCTGAAGGGTTTTGGGGGGTTCTGGGAATGTTGGGGTCCGGGGGGGGTTTGGGGGGAGCTAGAGGTATTGGGGGGGTCTCTGGGGGATTTTTGGGGGGTTCTGGGGGATGTTGGGGTCCGGGGGGGGCTTGGGGGGGGCTGGAGGTATTGGGGGGGGCTCTGGGGGATTTTTGGGGGGGTTCTGGGGGATGTTGGGGTCGGGGGGGGGGTTGCTCTGGGGGATTTTTGGGGGGGTTCTGGGGGATGTTGGGGTCCGGGGGGGGTTTGGGGGGGGCTAGAGGTATTGGGGGGGGCTCTGGGGGATTTTTGGGGGGTTCTGGGGGATGTTGGGGTCCGGGGGGGGGGGTTGGGGGGGGCTAGAGGTATTGGGGGGGGCTCTGGGGGATTTTTGGGGGGTTCTGGGGGATGTTGGGGTCCGGAGGGGGGGTTGGGGGGGGCTGGAAGCTTTGGGGGGGGGCTCTGGGGCATGTTGGGGGCAAACAGGGGTTTGGGGGGGCTGGGGGGGCTTTTGGGGATCCCTGGGGGGGGCTCTGGGGGATTTTTAGGGGATCCTGGGGGTGTTTGGGTCTCGGGGGGGGGCCCTGGGGGGGCTGGGGGGGGCTGGTGGCACTTGGGGGGGACGACGGGGGGACTCGGCGGAGGGGGAGGAGCCCCCGGGGTATTTTGGGGGGGGCCTTGAAGGTTTGGGGAGCCTCGGGGAGGGCGGGGGGGGCACGGAGGGACCCGGGGGGGGGCGTTTGGGGGCCCCTGGGTGGTGTTGGGGGACAGGGGAGGGTTTTGGGGGGGTCCCGGGGGGGTCTTTGGGTGAGGGTTGGGGGGGGGGGCGCACTGACGGTTTTTGGGGGGTCCTGGGGTTTGGGGGGGCTCTGAGAGGTTTGGGGGGGCTCGGGGGGGGCAGAGGAGGGTGTGGGGGGGGCTGGGGGGGGGTGGAGCTTCTGGGGGACCCCGTGAGGCTTTGGGGGGGCGGGGGGGGTGATGGTGGATTTGGGGGGGCCCCTGCGGGGGGGGGAGGAGGTTCGGGGGGGTCAGAGCTTGGGGAGGGGTGTCCTGGTAAGGGGGAGGGGCAGGGTAACCCCCCCCCCAACATGGAGGGGGCTGGGGGGAGGGTCCGGGCGGAGCCCGTGCACACGCGTGTGCTCAGCGCCCAACACCCACACGTGTGTGCGGCCGCTCCCGCACCCGTGTGCGGCGCTGAGCCCGCCCGGGCACGCTTACACACGCGTGGGCACGCGTGGGCACGCTTAAACATGCATGGGCACACTTAAACACGTGTGGGCACACTTACACATGTGTGGGAGCGCTTACACATGTGTGGGCACGCTTAAACATGCATGGGCGCGTTTAAACACGTGTAGGCACGCTGACACATGCATGTGTGCACTCCTGCATCCATGTGCAGTGCTGCGCCTGCCTGGACACGCTTACACACGTGTGTGCATGCTTAAACATGCCTGGACACGCTTTTACATGTGTCTGAATATTTATACAGGCCTGGGCAGGCTTATACATGCTTTGGCACGCTTACACACGCGTGTGAATGTCTGCACTTAAGAGTGCAGGCTCCGACATCTGTGTGCACACTCGCACACGCATGTGTGTGCTTCTACATCCATGTGCAGTGCTGT
Organism: Athene noctua; assembly: GCF_965140245.1. Lineage (NCBI taxonomy): Eukaryota > Metazoa > Chordata > Aves > Strigiformes > Strigidae > Athene > Athene noctua. The sequence goes on along the minus strand of NC_134067.1, from coordinate 466,923 downwards.
GCCTGCCTGGGCGTGCTTAAACATGCATGTGCATGCTTAAACACATGTATGCACACTTACACATGCCTGGGCATGCTTAAACACGCCTGAGCACGTTTAAACACACCTGGGCATGCTTACACATGTCTGGGCACGCTTAAACACGTGTAGGCACACACATGTGCAGGCTCCAACATCCATGCGCATGCTCGCACATGCGTGTGTGCACTCCTGCACCTGTGTGTGGTGTTGCGCCTTCCTGGGCACGTTACTACACGCATGTGCACGCTTAAACACGTGTGTGCACGCTTACACACACCTGGGCATGCTTGCACACACATGTGTAGGCTCCCACATCCGTGTGCAGCGCCGTGCCTGTGCAAGCCCACTTCCACGTGCCCAGACACGCTTCCACACGCGTGTGCGCAGCCGCGTTCCGCGCCCAGGCAGCTGCTGCCTCCCCCCCCCACGCACACGCTCGGCCTTGCACACGCGTGTGCACCGCCATGGCCGGGGTGGTGACTCACTGGGGTGGGCCCGGCGGCGGGTGCGCGTGTCCCCACGTGTGACGCGCTCGTGAGTCAGCGTGATGCTGGGGGGGGGGGAGGCAGCGCACACGCGTGTGCAAGAACACGTGTCACGGGAGCAGCGTGCAGGGGGGGGGGGGGGGTGTACACCCCTCCTGGGCGAGGCGTGGGGGGGGACAGAACGACACGGGGGGGGACACACACAGACACGGGGATGCACGAGGCATCCTGGTGCAAAACCCTCGTGCAAAACCCTCGTGCAAACACACACACACACACACTCCCCCCCCCCCTCGTGTCTCCGCAGCTCGGGGCCGTCACCGAGGAGCCGCCGGAGGCCACGTGTGTCCCCCCCCCGTCCGTGTGTCCCCCCCCCGTGTCCGTGTCCCCCCCCCGTGTCCGTGTGTCCGTGTGTGTGTGTCCCCCCCCCATCATGGCCGCTCGCCCCCCCCCAGGCCCCTGAGCCGTGCCGGGGGGGTCACCCCGGGGGTCCCTTCCCTGCACCCCCAGTAGCTTGGGGGGGCTGTAGGGGGGCAAATTTGGGGGGTCCCAACACTTGGGGGTCCCCCCCCACCCTCACCCCATCACCCCCCAAACTCCAGGGTGCCCCCCCCCCATTCCATCACACCCCCCCCCCCCAGTTCCAGGGGTCCCCCCATCACCCTCTGCCCCCCCCAACTCCTTAATCCCCCCCAATCACCCCCCCACACCCCCAAAACCCCTTGACCCCCCCCAAAAAAAATCCCGGGGTTCCCCCCCCTGCACCCCAACAAGACACGAGGCGGCACAGCCGAGGGGGGGTCTCTAATTTTTTTTTTTTGGGGGGGGGGGGCAGGTTTGTGATTGTTCCAAGACCCCCCCAACCCCCTTTTTTTTATCCAAGACCCCCCCAAACCCCTTTTTTTTATCCAAGACCCCCCCAAATCCTTTCTTTTAACCTCCAAGACCCCCCCAACCCCCTTTTTTTTTCCAAGACCCCCCAAATCCTTTCTTTTAACCTCCAAGACCCCCCCAACCCCCTTTTTTTTATCCAAGACCCCCCCAACCCCCTTTTTTTTTCCAAGACCCCCCCAAATCCTTTCTTTTAACCTCCAAGACCCCCCCAACCCCCTTTTTTTTTCCAAGACCCCCCCAAACCCCTTTTTTTTATCCAAGACCCCCCCAAACCCCTTTTTTTATCCAAGACCCCCCCAAACCTTTTTTTTTTCAATCCAAGACCCCCCCAAACCCCTTTTTTTTATCCAAGACCCCCCCAAACCTTTTTTTTTTCAATCCAAGACCCCCCCAAACCCCTTTTTTTTATCCAAGACCCCCCCCAAATCCTTTCTTTTACCCTCCAAGATCCCTCCAACCCCCTTTTTTTTTTTTTTTTTTTTTTTAATTTCCCCCCCCCCGGGGGCGGCGGTTCAGGCTGGAGTCGCTCAAGCGCTGGAATGGGGAGGGGGTGGTGTGGTGCGAGAAGGGGGTGCAGGTGCTGCTGACGGCCGTGGGGGCCTTCGCGGCCTTCGGCCTCATGACCATCGCCATCGGCACCGACTACTGGCTCTACGCCCGCGCCTTCATCTGCAACACCAGCAACGCCTCGGGGGAGGAGGCGCCCCCCCGCGACCGCCGCGACCCCGGCGGCCTCACCCACTCCGGCCTCTGGCGCATCTGCTGCCTCGAAGGTGGGGGGGGGGTCGGGGAGTGTTGGGGGTGTTGGTGGCGTCGTTGGGGACGTTCGTGGCGTCGTTGGGGACGTTCGTGGCGTCGTTGGGGACGTTCGTGGCATCGTTGGGGACGTTTGTGGCATTGTTGATGTTCATGACACTTGGGGACGTTCGTGGCATCGTTGGGGACATTCATGGCACTGTTGGGGACGTTCGTGGCGTCGTTGGGGACATTCGTGGCACTGTTGGGGACGTTTGTGGCATTGTTGATGTTCATGACACTTGGGGACATTCATGACACTGTTGGGGATGTTCGTGGCATCGTTGATGTTCATGACACTTGGGGACATTCGTGGCATCATTGGGGACATTCGTGGCACTGTTGGGAACATTCATGACACTGTTGGGGACGTTCGTGGCATCGTTGGGGACATTCGTGGCACTGCTGGGGACATTCATGACACTGGTGGGGATGTTCGTGGCATCGTTGATGTTCATGACACTTGGGGACGTTCGTGGCATCGTTGGGGACATTCGTGGCATCGTTGGGGACATTCGTGGCACTGCTGGGGACGTTCGTGGCATCGTTGATGTTCATGACACTTGGGGACATTCGTGGCATCGTTGGGGACACTCATGGCACTGTTGGGGACATTCATGGCACTGTTGGGGACGTTCGTGGCATCGTTGGGGACATTCATGGCACTGTTGGGGACGTTCGTGGCATCGTTGATGTTCATGACACTTGGGGACATTCGTGGCATCGTTGGGGACATTCGTGGCACTGTTGGGGACATTGATGGCATCATTGGGGACGTTCGTGGCATCGTTGATGTTCATGACACTTGGGGACATTCGTTACATCGTTGGGGACATTCATGGCATCATTGGGGACGTTCGTGGCATCGTTGGGGACATTCATGACACTGTTGGGGACATTTGTGGCATCGTTGATGTTCATGACACTTGGGGACATTCGTGGCATCATTGGGGACATTCATGACACTGCTGGGGACGTTCGTGGCATCGTTGATGTTCATGACACTTGGGGACGTTCGTGGCATCGTTGGGGACATTCGTGGCATCGTTGGGGACATTCGTGGCACTGTTGGGGACGTTCGTGGCATCGTTGATGTTCATGACACTTGGGGACGTTCGTGGCATCATTGGGGACATTCGTGGCACTGTTGGGGACATTTGTGGCATCGTTGGGGACATTTGTGGCACTGTTGGGGACGTTTGTGGCATCGTTGATGTTCATGACACTTGGGGACGTTCGTGGCATCGTTGGGGACGTTCATGACTGTTGGGGATGTTCGTGGCTTGGTGGCGTCACTGGGGACATTCATGACGCTGTTGGGGACATTCATGGTTTGGTGTTGTCATTGGGGACATTCATGTCATGATCGGGGACATTAATGACACTGTTGGGGACATCCATGGCTTGGTGGCGTCATTGGGGACATTCATGACACTGTTGGGGGAAGCTCATGGCTTGTGGCATCATTGGGAACGTTCATGACACTGTTGGGGACATCCACGGTTTGGTGATGTCATTGGGGACATTCATGGCACTGTTGGGGACATTCATGGCTTGGTGGCGTCATTGGGGACGTTTGTGGCACCGTTGGGGACGTTCATGAGTGTTGGGGACATTAGTGACACTGCTGGGGACATTCCTGCCATGGTGGCATCATCGGGGACATTCATGGCGTCACAGGGGACATTCATGACATGTTGGGGACATTAGTGGCACCGTCGGGGGAAGCTCGGGGGCGGGGGGACCTGCAGCCCCACGGTGGCACAGTTGGAGGTGGCCTGTGGTGTCCCTGTCCCCAGGGTGTCCCCATCCCTGCGGTGTCCCTGTTTCTGTCCCCACGGTGTCCCCAGGGTGTCCCTGTCCCCATCCTTCTGGTGTCCCCGTCCCCAGGGTGTCCCCGGGGTGTCCCTCTCCCCGTGGTGTCCCCTGTCCCCATCCCTGGGGTGTCCGCGTGCCCGTGGTGTCCCCAGGGTGTCACCGCAGTGTCACCATGCCCGTGGTGTCCCCGCAGTGTCCCCAGCGTGTCCCCGCAGTGTCCCCAGGGTGTCCCCGCGGTGTCACCATGCCCGTGGTGTCCCCGCAGTGTCCCCAGCGTGTCCCCGCAGTGTCCCCAGGGTGTCACTGCGGTGTCGCCGTGCCGGGGGTGTCCCCGGTTGTCCCTGTGCCCATGGTGTCCCCGTCCCCAAGGTGTCCCCTCGGTGTCCCCGCGGTGTCTCTGGGGTGTCCCCGTGCCGGGGGTGTCCCTGTGCCCACGGTGTCCCCACGGTGTCCCCGGGGTGTCCCCGGTGTCCCCGCAGGGCTCAAGCGGGGGCTCTGCCTGAAGATCAACCACTTCCCCGAGGACATGGAGTACGACCACGACAGCGCCGAGTACCTGCTGCGTGAGTGCCCGGCAACCGCCCCCCGTCGCCATGGCAACCGCGCGCCCGCCGCCATGGCAACCGCCCCCGCCAACCGCCCCGCTGTTGCCACGGCAACTGCCCCAGTACCCTCGGCAACCGCCCCGCATCGCCCTGGCAACCTTCCCATGTCACCCTAGCAACGGCCTCCCCATCGCCATGGCAACCATCCCATCGCCAAGGCAAATAAACCCCGCACTATCGCCATGACGACCGCCCCATCTCCATGGCAACCGTCCTGGCCGGTGCCCTACCATTGCCATGGCAACTGCCCCCGCATCACCCCGGCAGCCTTTCCACGTCACCCTAGCAACCACCCTCCCATCTCCATGGCAACGAGACGCCCATCTCCATGGCAACTGCCCCAGCAACCACCCCACATCACCCACGGCAAGTGCCCTACTGTAGCCATGGCAACCGCCCCGCTGTCACCCCGGCAACCGCGCCATCATCACCCCAGCAACCGTCCCGCATCACCCCGGCAACCACCCCGCTGTCACCATGGCAACGGCTTTGGCATCACCCCGGCAATGTCCCGCCAGTTATCCCAGCGTCGCCCTGGCAACTGCTGTGCTGTTGCCACGGCAACCGGCCCAGCATCGTCACGGTGATGCCCTTGACAACCGGCTTGGCATCACCTTGGCAACCGGCCCAGCATCATCGCGGCAATGCCCTGGCGTTGCCATGGCAACGGCCCCAGCCATGCCGCTCCCATGGCAACCGCGGCTCAAGCCACGCCCCCTAGCAACGGGGATCCCATGGCAACGCCCCTCCCCTAGCAACAGGGATGCGGGGGGGGGGGGGTGTATCAGGCTTCTGCCTTCTGATTGGCTGCTGGCCTCGGTGCGGTGGAGGAGGCCGCGTTCTGATTGGCTGCTGGAAACCTGCCCTGCTGATTGGCTGATGGTGTAAGCACCGCGAGCACGTGCCTGGTGCTGATTGGCTGCGGCTCCGGGCAGGGAGTTGCCCCAGGATTCAATTGGTTGGAGGTGCCGGGCACCCTGTGCCCTGATTGGCCGGTGATGCCAATGCACCTGGAGATCCTGGGCTCTGATTGGCTGGTTCCCACCCCTCTAAAGAATTCTCCTTTCCCATTGGTTGGCGTTCTCAGAGCCACAGGAGCCTCCACGCTCTGATTGGCTCCTGACCGTGGTCCTTTCTCATTGGTTCCCACCCTCAAAGATCTCTCCTCTGATTGGCTGAGGCCTTGAAGGGCTCCCATTGGCTGGGGCTGACAGATCCCACACTAATTGTGAGCTCTGATTGGTTGGCAGTCCCAGGGCTCCCATTGGTTGGGCCTGACAGATCCCCCACCAGTCGTGAGCTCTGATTGGCTGTCCGCTTGAGGCGCTTCCATTGGCCGGGGACTAACCGATCCCACCCTGTTCATGAGCTCTGATTGGTTGCCAGCCCCAGGGCTCCCATTGGCTGGGGCTGACAGATCCCCCACCATTCGTGCGCTCTGATTGGCCGCCAACCCCCAGGCCTCCCATTGGCCCAGGCTCTGATTGGTTGCCAGCCCCAGGGCTCTGATTGGCCATCAGCCCCCAGGGCTCCCATTGGCCAGGACCCACCGATCCCCCACCATTGGTGCGCTCTGATTGGCCATCTCCCTAAACACTCTCCCATTGGCCGGGGGCTAACAGATCCCGCACTATTCGTGCGCTCTGATTGGCCACAAGGCCCCGGGGCTCCCATTGGCCGTCTCTAACGAGGGGGCGTGGTCCCGCAGGGGTGGTCCGGGCCTCCAGCATCTTCCCGATCCTGAGCGCCGTCCTGCTGCTGCTGGGGGGGGTCTGCGTGGCCGCCAGCCGCCTGCGCCGCGCCCGCACCAGCCTCGTCCTGGGCGCCGGCATCCTCTTCGTCGCCGCCGGTCAGTACGGGGGGGTCCCCCAGGGCCCCCAAAATCCCTCCCAGGGCCCCCAAATCCCCCCCAGGGCCCCCAAATCCCCTCAGCCTCTTGGGGAGGGGTCCCCGATCCCAGCCAGGACCCTTTGGGGGGGGTCCCCTCGATCCCAGTCAGGCTCTGTTTCCCCCTAGATCGTGGGGGGGGGGCCCGGGGGGGGTCCCCCACATCCTTGGGGGATCTCTGGGGGGGTGGGAGGGTCCCCCACATCCTCGGTCTCTTGGGGAGGGGTCCCGGATCCCAGCCAGGGCCCCCTGGGGGGGTGAGGGAGGGTCCCCTCGATCCCAGGGGGATCCACTGGTGGGAACTGGGGGGGCCCAATCCCTGCCCGGGGGGATGCTGGGGGGGGGGGGGGGGGGACACAGGGGGTTCCCTGGGTCCCAGGAGGAGCCGCTGGGGGGCACTGGGGACCCCTCGGCTCCTCCCCCACCCCTTGTCCCCTGACTGTCCCACGTCTCCTGTCCCTTGTCCCCTTGTCCCCTGTCCCATTGTCCCCTGCCCATCCCTGTCCCTTGTCCCTTGACCTGTCCCCTGTCCTTTGCCCCCTGTCCCACCTCCCCCCTTGTCCCATGTCCCCTGTCCTTCATCCCTTGTCCCTCCTCCCTCATCCCCTGTCCCTTGTCCCCTTCCTCTCCCTCCTTGTCCCCTGTCCCGCTGTCCCCTGCCCATCCTTTTCCCTTGTCCATTGTCCATTGTTTTGTCCCTCATCCCCGTCCCATTGTCCCCTGCCCATCCCTGTCCCTTGTCCCCTCTCTCTTGTCCCTTGTCCCCTGTCCCTGTCCCTCTCTCTTGTCCCTTGTCCCCTGCCCCTTTTCCCCTTCCTGTCCCACATCCCTTGTCCCTTGTCCCCTGTCCCTTGTCCCCTCTCTCTTGTCCCTTGTCCCCTGTCCCTGTCCCTCTCTCTTGTCCCCTGCCCCCTGCCCCTTTTCCCCTTCCTGTCCCACGTCCCCCGTCCTTCATCCCTTGTCCCCTTCCTGCCCCTCCTTGTCCCCCATCCCATTGTCCCCTGCCCATCCCTGTCCCCCACCCCTCACCCCTGTGTCCCCCCCCCCGGTCCGTCCCCCCCCCCTCAGGCCTCAGCAACATCATCGGGGTCATCGTGTACATCTCGGCCAACGCGGGGGACCCGGGGACGAAGCGGGACGAGGACAAGAAGAGCCACTACTCCTACGGCTGGTCCTTCTACTTCGGGGGCCTCTCCTTCATCCTGGCCGAGGCCATCGGCGTCCTGGCCGTCAACCTCTACATCGAGCGGCACCGCAAGGCCCGGGGGGGCCCCGGGGGGGGGCCGGGACCCCCCCCACCCCCTCCACCCCCTCGTGTCCCCCCCGGGCCTCGGCCCCGGCCCCGACGTCGCTCCCGCTCCAGTTCTCGCTCCAGCGAACCCGGACGCTCCCGCGACGCCTCCCCGCCCCCCCCGCCGCCCCTTCCCCCCCCTGGAAAATCCGGGGGGGCTGGTGGGGGGGGTGGTGGTGGCGGGGGTGGTGGTGGGGGGGGGGGCCCTCCGGCTGATATCTCTATGTACACCCTCTCCCGGGAGGGACCCCCCGGGCCGCCCCCCCCCGGCACCCCCGGACCCCCCTTTTTGCAGTTGCATAACGCCTTTGGGAAGGACCCCCCCGGGGGCCCCCCCGACAGCGCCTCGGGGACCAGCACCCTCAACCGCAAGACCACCCCCGTCTAGGGGCCCCCCCTAGACACACACACCCCCCCCCGGATCCCCTGACACCCCCTGGGCACCCCCAGACCCCCCCCCCCCCTGCCGGGTTCCCCCCAGGAACCCCCCCCCTGGGGACCAGCACCCCCAATATCCACCCCCCCCCCAAATCTAGGGGCACCCTGGGACCTACAGGGACACACCCCCCCCCCCGGACCCCCCCCTGGGGACCATGAAGACCAGCCCCAATCGAGGGGCACCCCGGGACCCCCCCCGGCCCCCAGCTCCACCCCCCCCACAACACCCCCCCCAATCTAGGGGCACCCTGGGGACCCCCAGGACCCCCCCGAGCACTCCCAGACCCCCCCCGCCCGGGACCCCCAAGACAGCAAGAACGGCTCCACCTGGGGGACCCCCCCGCGCCCCCCCCCCCCCCCGTGCTCTTCATCCTCATCTTCCTCCTCCTCCCCCCCCCCCAGCCCTCCCGCGGGCGGGTAGGGCTGTGCCCCACCCCCCCCCCCAGGGCAGGGCCCCCCCATGTGCGAGGGGAGGGATTTGGGGGGCACTGGAGGCCCCATCGGGGATGGGGGGGGGGATTTGGGGGGCTCCCCCCCCCCCCTCCTTCATCCACCAAGGGCTAAACCCTGTGCCAGCTCCCAGCCCCCCCCGCGGGGGCCCCCCCGAAACCGCCATCTCGAGGGGGGGCCCCCGAAACCACCGTCTCTTGAGGGGCCCCATGAAACCGCTGTCTTTTGGGGGGGGGGTCCCCCGAAACCGCCATTTCTTGGAGGGGGTCCCTGAAACCGCCGTCACTCGTGTGTGTCCCCCCCCCTCCCTGGCCCTACTTCTTTTTGGGGGGGTCCCCCCTCCCCCTGCGCAGCCCTTGGGGGGGTCCCTGTGCCTTAGGGGGGGCTGGGAGGGGGCCCAGGGCGGGGGGCGGGGGGACGCGACACGCCGCCCAGTTCCCCAGCCCGTATGGGACCAGTAATGCCCAGTTTCCTTGGCAGCCTTGGACTGGTAACACCCAGTCCTGTGGGTTCTGTCAGACCAGTATGACCCAGTTCGCTGAGCACTATCAGACCAGTACAGCCCAGTTCCCTGGACAGCATCAGACCAGTACAGCCCAGCTTGCTTGACAGTATTGGACCAGTATGTCCCAGTTCCCTGGGCAGTATTGGATCAGTATGTCCCAGTTCCCTGGGCAAGGTCAGACCAGTACAGTCCAGTTTGCTTGACGGTATCGGACCAGTATGTCCCAATTCTTTGGGCAGAGTCGCACCAGTACGGTCCAGTTTCTTGGGCAGTATCATACCAGTATGTCCCAGTTCCCTGGGCACTATCAAACCAGTACAGCCCAGTCTTCAGGCAGTGCCATGCCAACAGCTCCCAGTTCACCCAGTACTCCCAGTATCCCCCAGTGCCCTGAGCTGGCTGCAGAGCTGGGCTCTCCTGTGCAGTCTCAGCCCAGTTGCTCCCAGTAACCTCCCAGTCGCTCCCAGTCGTCCCCCCCCAGTCGCTCTCAGTGGCCCCCAGTCGCTCCCAGTTTCCCCCCAGTCGCTCCCAGTGCCCCCTTAGTCACTTCCAGTCCCCCCCAGTCAGTCCCAGTCCCCCCCCCATCGCTCCCAGTTACTCCCAGTCTCTCCCATTAACGAATGTTGGTTAATTGGGGGGTGGGGCCAGGATCTTTGGGAGCCCCCCCCCCCCCCCCCCCGAACGCGCAGCGCCGGGTGCCCCAAGCCACGCCCCCTTGTATAGCCCCGCCCCTTGTACAGCCCCCGCCAGCCCCGCCCCTTTCCGCACAAGCCCCGCCCCCTGTACAGCGCCGGGCGCCGCCCCCCGGGGGCTCGGCCCCGCCCTCCCTGCATGGATTTTTACGGAAATTTCGCTCTTTAAAATAAAAATGACTCTCTGGGGCTGGTCGCCATGGTAACGGGGAGGGGCGGGGGGCGTGTCGCTGGGTTGTTGCCGTGGCAACCCTGAGGGAATCCGCGGGGAGTGATGGGGAGGGGCTAAAGGGTCCTTATTAATGTTAACGAGGTCGGTTAATATTTATGAGGCCCTTAGCAACCAGCCAGACCCTTAGCAACGGGGCAAACCCCGCCCCGCAGGCTGTCTTACCCTCCCATTGGCTGCTAGGCCTGTCAGTCATGGAGAGAGGCGGAGCTAGGCGCCCCTCCATTCTTGTAGGCTCTGCCCCGCCTTAAGGGGGTGGCTCTGAACGCTCATTGGTCAGCGCCGCGACCTGGCACCCAATACGGGGATTCCCGTCCTTTCATTGGTTAAGTCCTTTTGCCAATCATCACGCCGCGGCGAGCTACGTCCCAGCGTCCGCTCCGATTGGTGATTTGCCCCGTCCTTTAAGTCCGTGGTCGCTTATTGGCTGCGGCGGCGGTAAGGGGCGGGCCCGGGCGGGGCGGGCGCCGCCGCGGCGGAGGGTGGAGGAGCCGAGAGGAGCGGAGGGAGCAGCCCCGGGCCCGGCGCCACCGGCCGCTCCGGCCGCCATGGAGGACGGAGTCTATGGTAGGTCCGGAGGGCGCCGCCATTAACCCCCAACCCGGGGGGGGCTACGGCGGCCGCGTGGGGCCAATTCCGAGGGGGAGGGGCGGCCTGGGGTCACGTGACGAAGCCGCAGCGGTACTCGGGGGGGGAGAATCACGTGACAAGGCTTGGCCACTCCCCCCTCCGGGGGGTGGGGGGGGTGCAGCGGGACAAAACATTCAATGGAAGCGGGAGGGGGGGGGCGTGAATGGAACCGGGCAGCCCACGCCCCCTTTCGGCCAAACCACGCCCCCTTTCGGCCAGGACACGCCCCCTTGCTGGCTTGCCCCGTGTGAAAAGCTGTGTGTGGGCGTGGCTAGATGCAGTGGGCGGGGCCTCGGAGGCTGCTGGCTTGGGGGAGGGGCGGGGCTTTGTGGAAGGTTGGGGCGTGGTTTAACTAAAAAGAGGCGTGGTTAAAGCCAAGGGGGCGGGGTTAGGGCTCATGGCTGGGGCAGAGGGGTGTTGGCGGGCAGGGGGCGGGATGGGGCGGGCACTCTGGGGAGGAGGGGCGGGGCTAGAGGCGGTGGGCGGGGCTCTGAGCTGGTTTGGGGGGGCCCCCCCAGTGCCCCCCGACCTGACGGCGGAGGAGCGGCTGGAGCTGGAGAGCATCCGGCGGCGGAAGCAGGAGCTGCTGGGGGAGATCCAGCGCCTGCGGGAGGAGCTGAGCGAGGCCATGAGCGAGGTCGAGGGGCTGGAGGCCAACGAGGGCAGGTACCCCCCAAAACATCCCCCCCCAAATACCCCCCTGGGGATCCAAGGTACCCCCCAGCACCACCAAATGCTCCCCCTGAGGCTCAGAGTAGCCCCCAGCACCCCCGAAAATTCACAGTACCCTCCAGGACCCCCAAATAGCCCCTCAGCACCCCCAAATACCCCCCTGAAGCTCTAAGGTACCCCCTGGCACCCCCAAATACCCCCCTGAAGCTGCAAGGTACCCCCCGGCACCCCCAAATACCCCCCTGAAGCTGCAAGGTACCCCCCGGCACCCCCAAATACCCCCCTGAAGCTCTAAGGTACCCCCCGGCACCCCCAAATACCCCCCTGAAGGTCTAAGGTACCCCCCGGCACCCCCAAATACCCCCCTGAAGGTCTAAGGTACCCCCCGGCACCCCCAAATACCCCCCTGAAGCTGCAGGGTACCCCCCGGCACCCCCAAATACCCCCCTGAAGCTGCAAGGTACCCCCCGGCACCCCCAAATACCCCCCTGAAGCTGCAAGGTACCCCCCGGCACCCCCAAATACCCCCCTGAAGCTCTAAGGTACCCCCCGGCACCCCCAAATACCCCCCTGAAGGTCTAAGGTACCCCCCGGCACCCCCAAATACCCCCCTGAAGGTCTAAGGTACCCCCCGGCACCCCCAAATACCCCCCTGAAGCTGCAGGGTACCCCCCGGCACCCCCAAATACCCCCCTGAAGCTGCAAGGTACCCCCCGGCACCCCCAAATACCCCCCTGAAGCTCTAAGGTACCCCCCGGCACCCCCAAATACCCCCCTGAAGCTGCAAGGTACCCCCCGGCACCCCCAAATACCCCCCTGAAGCTCTAAGGTACCCCCCGGCACCCCCAAATACCCCCCTGAAGCTCTAAGGTACCCCCCGGCACCCCCAAATACCCCCCTGAAGCTCTAAGGTACCCCCCGGCACCCCCAAATACCCCCCTGAAGCTGCAAGGTACCCCCCGGCACCCCCAAATACCCCCCTGAAGCTCTAAGGTACCCCCCGGCACCCCCAAATACCCCCCTGAAGCTCTAAGGTACCCCCCGGCACCCCCAAATACCCCCCTGAAGCTGCAAGGTACCCCCCGGCACCCCCAAATACCCCCCTGAAGCTCTCAGGTACCCCCTGATACCCCCAAATACCCCCCTGAAGGTCTAAGGTACCCCCCGGCACCCCCAAATACCCCCCTGAAGGTCTAAGGTACCCCCCGGCACCCCCAAATACCCCCCTGAAGGTCTAAGGTACCCCCCGGCACCCCCAAATACCCCCCTGAAGCTCTAAGGTACCCCCCGGCACCCCCAAATACCCCCCTGAAGCTGCAAGGTACCCCCTGGTACCCCCAAATACCCCCCTGAAGCTGCAAGGTACCCCCTGGTACCCCCAAATACCCCCCTGAAGCTCTCAGGTACCCCCTGGTACCCCCAAATACCCCCCTGAGGCTCCAAGGTACCCCCTGATACCCCCAAATATCCCTCTGAGGCTTAAAGTACCCCCCAGCACCCCCAATTACTCCCTTAGAGCTCCCAAATACTCTCCTGGCACCCCCAAATACCTCTCTAGGACCCCCAAAACCTTTCCTGGCCCTCAAATACCCCCCCTGGGCCCTCAAATATCCCCCTGAGGCTCCCAGGTATCTCTCTGGGACCCCCAAAACCCATCGGAGCCCTCAGAACCCTTCCAGGACCCCCAAATACCTTTTCAGGTCCCCCCAGATAGCCCCTGACACCCCCAAATAGCCCCCTGAGACCACAGAAACCTTCCCAGGGCCCCTAAATACCCCCTGGCACCCCAAAATACCCCTCGAGACCCCCCAAATAGCCCCTTGATGCGCACAAGTATACCCCTGGACCCCCCAAATATCCCCCTGAACCCTCAGATACCCTTTCTGAGGCCCCAGACTCCCCCCCAGGTCCCCCAAAAAACCTTCAACCCCGGCCCCCGCCACCCCAGGACCCCCAAACCCCTGCCCTGGGGTCCCCTGTATACAGAGACCCCCCTTCACCCTCTAGGATGTACCTCCCCAGGCATAGGGAACCCCCCAAAACCTGACCCTGAGATCCCAGTATCCCCCCCACTGGTGCATGGGGTGGGTGCAAACACCCTAACGACCCCCCAAAATCCACCCCAGGGTCCCCAACAACCCCCCAGTGACCCCCCAAAATCCACCCCAGGGCCCCCAACAACCCCTCTCCCTCCCCAAGGGCTTTGGGTCATCTTAGTCGCCTTTAAGGTCCAGGGGACCCCCAGAATTCTCTCCTAGACCTACCATCTGCTTCTGGGGGGGCGGTATTTTGGGGGGCCCCCAAAATTTCAGGGTCCCCCACCCCCTTCACTTCAGCAAAACCCTCCAGAGGAACCGAAAGATGGGGATGGGCCGCAAGAAATTCAACATGGACCCCAAAAAGGTGAGGGGCTCCCGCACGCCTGGGTCCCCCCTGTTTTGGGGAGGGGGCCTAAGGGAAGAGGGGGGGTCCCCCAATACCTTCCCTGATGGTTTTGGGGTTCAGGGGATCCAGTTCCTGGTGGAGAACGAGCTGCTGCGGCACACGGCCGAGGACATCGCCCGCTTCCTCTACAAGGGCGAGGGGCTCAACAAAACGGCCATCGGCGACTACCTGGGCGAGAGGTGGGGCTACCGGGGAAGGGGCGGGGCTTATGGGGAGGGGGCGGGGCTACCTGGGAGGGTGGAGCTTCCCCAAGGGCCACACCCATCCACACCCCCCCTCCCCAGGAGATGGGACCAGCCCCAGGGCTTGAGCCTGGGGAGGATATGGGTGATTGACAGTGTGGGGGTGTGGCTTCCAGAAAGGGGTGGAGCTTCCTGAGGGGCCACACACACCCCTTCAGGAGCCTGGGGAGGGTCTGGGTGATTGACAGTTGGGTGGGGCTTCCCAAGGGCCACACCCCCAGATTAATTAGGACCAACCTTATGGGTTAAGCCTGGGGAGGGTCTGTGTGATTGACAGCGTGGGGGTGTGGCTTCCAGAAAGGGGTGGAGCTTCCTAAGGGGCCACACACCCCCTCAGGAGGGTCTGGGTGATTGACAGTGGGCTGGGTGGGACTTCCTGAAAGGGGGTGGGGCTTCCCAAGGGGCACACCCCCTCATTAAGTAGCACCAACCCTATGGGTTGAGTGTGGGGAGGGTCTGTGTGATTGACAGCATGGGGGCGTGGCTTTCACAAAGGGGTGGAGCTTTCCACAGGGCCACACCTCTCCAGGAATCTGGGGAGGGTCTGGGTGATTGACAGTGTGGGGGTGTGGCTTCCAGAAAGGGGTGGAGCTTCCCCAAAGACCACACACACACACCCCCCCCCAGGAACCTGGGGAGGGTCTGGGTGATGATTGGCAGTGTGGTGGGTGGGTCTTGAGTGGGTGGAGCCTGCGGGTGGGTGGGGCCTGGTGCTTATTGACAGCTCAGCTCCATACACACCTCCACCTGCGCCCCCCCCCAGGGAGGAGTTCAATATCGGGGTGCTCCACGCCTTCGTGGACCTCCATGAGTTCACCGACCTCAACCTGGTGCAGGCACTGAGGTGAGTCAGGGGCTGGGGGGGTCACTTGGGGGGCTGGGGGGGTCACTTGGGGGGCTGGCGGGGTGTTTGGGAGCCACCCTGAGGTTCTGGGGGGGAATTTAGGGGGCTGGGAGCCCTTTGGAAGCCATTTTGAGGTCCTGGGGGGGGCTGTTTGGGAGGCTGGGAAACCATTTGGGGGCAGGGGGGGCGCCTGGGTGGTCTTTGGGGTCAACCTGGGGTCCTGGAAGAGAATTTGGGGGGTTGGGGACCCATTTTGAGGCCACGGGGGGGCTGTTTTGGGGGGGGCAGGGTGGTCTTTAGAGGCTGTTCTGAGGGGCCTTGGGGACTTTGGGGGGGTCATTTAGGGGCCCAAGGAGGGGTGGGGATGTTGTGGGGGGGGGAAAAATTGGGGCTCTGGGAGATCTCGTGAAGGTTTTGGGGGTTCTGGGGAGGATTTGGGAGCTCTGAAAGATTTTGGGGCTCCCAGAAAGGATTTGGGAGTCCCAGGGAAGATTTGAGGGGTCCAGGGAGGGTTTGAGGGATCTGCTGGAGGATTTTGGGGTCCCAGGTGCAATTTTGGGGTCCCAGGTACAATTTTGGGGTTCCCAGGGAGAACTTGAGGGATCTGCTGGAGGATTTTGGGGTCCCAGGTGCAATTTTGGGGTTCCCAGGGAAAACTTGAGGAATCTCCTGGATGATTTTGGGGTCCCAGGTGCAATTTTGGGGTTCCCAGGGAAAACTTGAGGGATCTGCTGGAGGATTTTGGGGTCCCCGGTGCTATTTTGGGGTCCCAGGTGCAATTTTGGAGTTCCCAGGGAAAACTTGAGGGATCTGCTGGAGGATTTTGGGGTCCCAGGTGCAATTTTGGGGTCCCAGGTGCAATTTTGGGGTTCCCAGGAAGGACTTGAGGGATCTGCTGGATGATTTTGGGGTCCCGGGTGCAATTTTGGGGTTCCCAGGTGCAATTTTGGGGCTCCCGGGGCCAACCTGAGGGATCTGCCGTAGGATTTGGGCGTCCTGAGGAGGATTTGGGAGTCCCCTCAGTCTATGGGGGGCCCGTGAAGATTTCAGGGGGGCCCCCCCTGGGCAGGGGGTTTAGGGGTGCGCTGGAGGTTTTGGGGTTCCCCCCAACACCCCCCCCCGATCCCAGGCAGTTCCTGTGGAGTTTCCGCCTGCCGGGGGAGGCGCAGAAGATCGACCGCATGATGGAGGCCTTCGCCCAGCGCTACTGCCTCTGCAACCCCGGCGTCTTCCAGTGCACGGGTAGGGAGGAGGCTCCGCCCCCAGCTCCGCCCCCCCGGCCACGCCCTGACACCCCCAAATCACCTGGGTCCCCCCTGTGCCCCCCCCCCATCAGGTTTTTGGAGTCCCCCTGTACCCCCCAAGTCAGTCACTTGGGTCTTTCCTGTGCCCCCCCCCCCCCCCCCCCCAGGCTGTTGGGGTTCCCCTGTCACCCCCCCCCCAAATCGCCTGGGTCCCCCCTGTGCCCCCCCCAGATTGTTGGGGTCCCCCTGTGCCCCCCCAAGTCAGTCATCTGGGTCCTCCTTGTTCCCTGCTGGTTGTTGGGGTCCCCTGTCACCCCTCAAATAATCTGGGTCCCCCCTGTGCCCCCCCCCACGTTGTTGGGGTCCCCCTGCACCCCCCAAATCACTTGGGTCCCCCCTGTTCCCCCCCCCCCGTGCTGTTTGGGTCCCCCCCTTCCCCCCCCCCCCATGTTATTGGGGTCCCCCTGCACCCCCCAAATCACTAGGAACCCCCCTTTACCCCTCCCCATGCCCTCCCTCTCTCTTGCGGGAGCCCCCCCATGCCCCCCCCCCCCCCAGATTTTGGGGGTCCCCTCACACCCCCTTATTCCCTGGTGTCCCCCCATACACCCCACCCATCCCCTTGTCCCCCGCCTTGGGCCACTTGGATGCTGCCCTCCGCCCCCCCCCCCCCCCCCAACACCCTCCCTGTCTCTTGGGGTCCCCCCGCGCCCCCCCGTGCCAGGTTTTGGGGGTCCCCCCGTGACCCCCCGTGCCCCCAGACACGTGCTACGTGCTCTCCTTCGCCGTCATCATGCTCAACACCAGCCTGCACAACCCCAACGTGCGGGACAAGCCCTCGGCCGAGCGCTTCGTGGCCATGAACCGCGGCATCAACGACGGCGGCGACCTGCCCGAGGAGCTGCTGCGGGTGGGCGGGGCCCCGGGGGGGCGGGGCCTGAGGGGGAGGGGCCGGGGGTGGAGCCGGAGAGGGAGGGGCCAGAGGGTGAGGCCAGTGATGGGGCTTGGAGGGAGGAGAGGGGCAGGGAGGAGCTTGGGGGGGGGGGGGGGGGTGTGGCTTGGAGGAGTCAGGGGTGGTAAGAGTGATGCTGGGGGCGTGGCTTGTAGGGGGTGTGGCCTAGAAGGGTGGGGTGGGGGTGGGGCTTGAGGGAGTGGGGCCGAGGGTGGGGCTTGAAGGCAAGGGAGGAGCTGGGGGGGTGGCTTGGAGGAGTCAGGGGTGGTAAGAGTGATGCTGGGGGCGTGGCTTGTGGGGGCGTGGCCTAGAAGGGTGTGGGGGGGGTGTGGCTTGAGGGGGTAGGGCCGAGGGTGGGGCTTGAAGGGGCAAGGGAGGAGCTGGGGGGGTTGTGGAGTCAGGGGTGGTAAGAGAGATGTTGGGGGTGTGGCTTGTGGGGGCGTGGCCTAGAAGGGTGTGGTGGGGGTGTGGCTTGAGAGGGTGGGGCTGAGGGCGGGGCTTGAAGGGGCAAGAGAGGAGCTGGGGGGTGTGGAGGAGTCAGGGATGGTTGGGGGTGTGGCTTGTGGGCGTGGCCTATGGTGTGTGGTAGGTGTGGCCTGATGGGGTGGGGCTTGAAGGGGGAGGGAAGGATGAGGGGCTGGGGCTGGCAGAGAGGCGGGGCTTGTGGCTCTAGGGTGGGGCCAGGGACTGTGGGTGGGGCTTGTGGCTCTAGACTGTGTTCAGTGGCTGTGGGAGGGGCTTGCATCTATATGGGCGGGGCTTGTGTCTCTGGGCAGTGCTCGGCGGCTGTGGGCGGGGCTTTGGGCTCTGTGGGCCGGGCTTTGGGCTCTGTGGGCGGGGCTTGTGGCGCTGTGGGCCGGGCTTTTGCCTCTGTGGGAGGGGATTGTGTATTTATAGGCGGGGCTTGCGTCTCTGGGCAGTGCTTGGCGACTGTGGGCGGGGCTTGTGGCGCTGTGGGCAGGGCCACAGGCTGTGGGAGGGGCTTGTGACATTGTGGGCAGGGACCAGGGGCTGTGGGCGGGGCTTGTGGGGCTGTGGGCAGGGCTTGTGCTGTAGGCAGGGCCACAGGCTGTGGGCGGGGCTTGTGACATTGTGGGCAAGGACCAGGGGATGTGGGCGTATCTTGTGGGGCTGTGGGTGGGGCCAGGGCCTTGGCAGGGGCGCGTGTGGGTGTGGCCTGCGTCTGACCCCGCCCCGGGCGCCCCAGAACCTGTATGAGAGCATCCGCAGCGAGCCCTTCAAGATCCCCGAGGACGACGGCAACGACCTGACCCACACGTTCTTCAACCCCGACCGCGAGGGCTGGCTGCTCAAGCTGGGTGAGCCACGCCCCTCCCCGGCCCCGCCCACCGCGGCCACGCCCCCTCCCTCCGGCCACGCCCCCTCCCTCCGGCCCCGCCCCCCCGGTCCTCTCTGTTCTCTCTCTGTCCCCTCTGCGGCCGCCCTGGGTCCCCGCTGCTCTATTGCTGTCACCCCCAGTGCCCCCCAGTGCCTCCCAGTATCCCCCGGGTGTCTCCCAGACCTGCCCAGTTCTTCCCAGTGTCCTCCCAGTGCCCCCAGTCGCTCCCAGGCCTGCTCAGTCCCTCCCAGTATCCCCCTGAGTGCTTCCCAGTGCCCCCCTGTACTTCCCAATGTTCCCTTGGACTCTCCCAGTGCCCCCAGTACCTCCCAGTCTTTCCCAGTATTCCTTTGGATCTTCCCATCACCTCCCAGTCCTGCTCACACCCATCCAGTGCCCCTTCAGATGCCTCCCCAGTGCTTGCCAGTTCTCTTCTGGACCTTCCCAGTGCCTCCCAGTGTCCCACTGCACTTTTCACATACCCTCCCAGTCCCTCCCAGTGTCCCCCAGTTCCCTCCCCAGTCCCTCCCAGTTCCCTCCCAGTCCCTCCCAGTGTCCCCCAGTTCCCTCCCAGTCCCTCCCAGTGTCCCCCAGTTCCCTCCCAGTCCCTCCCAGTGTCCCCCAGTTCCCTCCCAGGCCCTCCTGCTGCCCTCCCACTGCCTCCCAGTGACCCCCCCAGTTCCCTCCCAGTCCCTTCCACTGCCTCCCAGTCCCTCCCAGTGCCCCCCAGTTCCCCCAGGGGTTCGGGGGGGGGCGGTTCCCATGTGGACGTGACTGACATTTCCTCTCTCTCTCTTCCTCCGTCTGTCTGTCCCCGTCTGTCCCTCCCCGTGTCCCCCCCCCCCCCCCAATCTCCGGCCCCCCCCTACCCCCCCCCTCGCTGCCGACGCCCGGCCCGGCCCCCCCAGGAGGTACGTACTGGGGTGGGGAGTGGGGACGGGGCAGCACCCGGGGGACACCCCCCCCCCCCAAAAAAAAAAACCCACCTCCCCCAATCCCAGCATGCTTTGGGGCCCCCCAAGATGCCCTGGGGCTTGTGCCCCCCCCAATTTCTCTGCCCCCCCCCCAATCCATCCACCTCCCCCAATTCACCCCCCCCCCTCCTTCTCCTTGGAGCGCCCTGCCCCCCCCCGAGTCCACGTGGCTCCTCGGGGACCCCCCCAGCCCCCCCAACCCCCCCCAGCCCCCCTGAGCCCCCCCTGTCCCCCCCCAGGCGGGCGGGTGAAGACGTGGAAGCGACGTTGGTTCATCCTCACCGACAACTGCCTCTACTACTTCGAATACACCACGGTGAGACACCCCCCCCCCCCCCCAAAAAAAACCCAAGGACCCCCCCCAACACCCCCCTGGGACATTCTGCCCCCCCCCCAAACCCTCTGGGACCCCCCTGAACCCCCCAGGGTGACATACATCCCCCCCCAAAACCCCCTGGTTCTTTCTGGGCCCCCCCCAGGCTGTCTGTCCCCCCCCCCCCCAACCCTGCTGGGGTCCCCCTGGCTGCGCCCCCTCCCGTAACCATAGGGGCCCCCCTCTGACCGCCTTGGACAGAGAGTGACCCCCCCCGTAGACCCTTGGGACACCCCCTGACCTCTGGGGACCCCCCCAGGGACCCCCCCAGACCCCAGGGACACCCCTTGGACCCCTTCAGGGTCCCCCCTGACCTCTGGGGACCCCCCCCAAGCCCCCTGAACCCACCCAGGGACCCCCCCAAACCCCAGGGACACCCCTTGGACCCCTTCAGGGCCCCCCCCAAGCCCCCAGGGCCCCCCCTGAGCCCCTGTGACACACCCCCCCCCCCCCCCCCCTTTCCAGATCCCCTGGGGCCACCCTGACCCCTTTGGACTCCACCTGGGACATCCCCCCCCCCCCCCCCCCCCCCCCCCGTAAGCCCCTAGAGGACCCCCCTGGGGTCCCCCCAAGCCTCTTGGACGCCCCCAGGGGCCCCCCCACGACCCCCAGGTGCCCCCCCGACCCCTATTTCCCCCCCCCTCCCAACTCCCCCAGGATAAGGAGCCTCGGGGCATCATCCCCCTGGAGAACCTGAGCATCCGCGAGGTGGAGGACCCCCGCAAGCCGGTGAGCCCCCCCGTGCCCCCCTCCCCCCTATTTCCCTTTATCCCTAACCCCCCCAAAATTTGAGGGGGGGCCGAGGGGGGAAGCTGTGACCCCCACCCCCCCCCACCTCCAGCTCCCTCTGCCTCCCCTTACCAAGGGGGTCCCCTGTTCCTCCCTATTCCCCCCCCCCTGTGTCCTTGTGCTTCCCCAATCTCCTGCCGTGACCCCCCCAAAAACCCCCCTGGGCCCCCCCAAATGTGTTATTTTGCCCCCCCGGCCCCCCCAGCACTGCTTCGAGCTCTACATCCCCAACAACAAGGGGCAGCTGATCAAGGCCTGCAAGACCGAGGCCGACGGGCGGGTGGTGGAGGGGAACCACGTCGTCTACCGCATCTCGGCCCCCACCCGCGACCAGAAGGACGAGTGGATCAAATCCATCCAGTGAGCACCCCAAAAAAACCCCCCCGGGACCCCAAAATCACCCGGGGGGGCTCAACACTAACCCCCCCCCCCAACCCCATCACCCACCGAGGGCTTCCCACGGGGTGAGGATGCGCCGAGGGGCTGCGGAGTGTCTGGGGGGAAATGAGGGGGTGGGGCCACGCTAAGCCCCGCCCACGGGGCCCCCCAAATCTTTTGGGGACCCGCAACCCCCCCGGGAACCCCAAAATCCTCCTGGGGGAGTCTCAAACCCCCCCCATCACCCACCGAGGGTTTCCCACGGGGTGAGGATGCGCCGAGGGGCTGCGGAGTATCTGGGAGGGAAATGAGGGGGTGGGGCCACGCTAAGCCCCGCCCACGGGGCCCCCCTAAATCCTCTCGGGACCCGCACCCCCCCCCCCGGGACCCCAAAATCCCCCCTGGGGGGGCCTCAAGGACCCCCCCAGGGTGTTGCATGCACTTGAATCACTTGATCACCCACCCGGGGGGGGGGGGACACCCAGATATTGGGGGAGGGGGGCAGGGGGTGGAGCCACTTCAAACCCCGCCCCCCTGGGGCCCCCCAAAATCCCCCTGGGGACCCCCAACCCCCCCCCCTCCAATTTTTTGGGGGGGCTCCCCAGGGCGGGGGGGTGGGACACACTCAAATCACTTTATGGCCCGTTTTTGGGGGGTGGGGGGGAAACTAGGACATTGGGGGGGTGGAGGGGGGGCCCAGGGGCAAAAGGGGGGGGCCGGGGGCCCCCCCCAAACTGCCAGGGGTCCCCCAAAATTTTTTCCGCCCCCCAGGGCTGCCGTCAGCGTCGACCCCTTCTACGAGATGTTGGCCGCCCGCAAGAAACGCATCTCCATCAAAAAAAAACAGGAGCAGCCCTGAGGGGGGGCCGGGACCCCCCCAGGACCGCGAGGGACCCCCCCAGACCTTCTGGGGGGGCCCCCCCCAAAAAAAAAAAAAAAAATCAACACAAGGGGCCCCCCCCAAACCACAAGGGACCCTCTGTGGATCACACGGGACCCCCCCACACCCCCCCCAAGGCTATGAGGGCCCCCCCGGCACCCAAGGACTCAAGGGGAGCCCCCCTGCCCCCCCCCCGCCCACAAGGGGCCCCCCCAGACTGTGGGGGCTCCCCCCCCCCCCCCATTGACGATAAAGGGGACCCCCAATATGACCCAGGACCAGCAGGGGACCCCCCCCCAAAATGTGAGACCCCCCCCTTTTTTTTTTTTTTTGGGGGGGGGGGAACCCCCCCTCATCTTAAAGAGCCCCCCCTGGATTTTAGGGACCCCCCCCATGGATTTTGGGGTCACCCTTAGACCCCCCCTAGGGCCCCAAACACCCCCCCCCCCCCACCCCTTGAGGGATCCCCTGGAACGGGGGGGGCCCCCCCCCCGCCCCCCCCTTTCCTTGCGCTGGACGGACACGTGGCCCCGCCCCCACACGCGTGTGCGCGAGCACGGACCCCCCCACGTGTGCGAGGGGGGGCACACGCGTGTGAGTGGGGCTTCTGCTGGGCAGAAGCAGGAGGGTGGCGGGTGCGACGCGTGTGCGAGGCGTGACGGGGCGTGTGAGGCGTGTAAGAGGCGTGTGCGACGCGCGTGCGATGTGTGCGACGCGTGTGCGAGCGACGTGTGAGGCCCACGCGCGTGTGTGCAAGGTGTATACGGGGTGTGCACGTGTGTGCCGGGTGGACAGCTGTGTGCGAGGTGCACGCACGTGTGTAAAGCGTGTACGAGGCATGTGCATGTGTGTGCGAGGTGTGTATGAGCCACACACACGCGTGTGCTGGGCAAGAGCCTTGTGCAAGGTGCGCACACGTGTGTGCGAGGTGTGGATGAGCCACACGCGTGTGCCAGGTGACAGCCATGTGTGAGGTGCGTGCACGTGTGTAAAGCGTGTATGAGGCATGTGCATGCATGTGTGAGGCATGTATGAGCCATGCACACGCATGTGCTGGGCAGGAGCCTTGTGCAAGTTGCACACACGTGTGCAAAGCGTGTATGAGCTGTGCACACATGTGAGGCATGTAAGAGGCGTGTGAGCCACATAAACATATGTGCCAAGCGAGAGCCATGTGCAAGGCACACACACGCATGTATGAAGCATGTATGAACCACGCGTGTGCGAGATGAGCTGTGTGCAAGGCACACGTGTGTGAGGCACGTGCACACATGCAAGAGGCGTGTATGAGCCACGTACATGCATGTGCCAGGCGAGAGCC
>NC_134067.1:420687-443530 GCF_965140245.1 Athene noctua | reverse complement strand
CTGCTCACAGCCCCCCCATGCCCCCATATCCCCCCATAACCCCCCATATCCCCCTAAAACCCCCCCACACCCCCCCCATACCCCCCATATCCCCCCCATATCCCCCCATACCCCCCCGTAACCCCCCCACACCCCCCCATACCCCCCATAACCCCCCCACAACCCCCCCCATACCCCCCCCATATCCCCCATACCCCCCCATAACCCCCCATACCCCCCCCACAACCCCCCCACCCAACCCCCCCACAACCCCCCATAACCCCCCATACCCCCCACAACCCCCATACCCCCCATACCCCCCCACAACCCCCCCACAACCCCCCCACACCCCCCCATACCCCCCATACCCCCCCACAACCCCCCCATATCCCCCCATACCCCTCCATAACCCCCCCATACCCCCCCATAACCCCCCCACAACCCCCCCATACCCCCCCATATCCCCCCATATCCCCCCATACCCCTCCATAACCCCCCCATACCCCTCCATAACCCCCCCATACCCCCCCACAACCCCCCATACCCCCCCCATACCCCCCCACAACCCCCCCATACCCCCCCATACCCCCCATACCCCTCCATAACCCCCCCATACCCCCCCATATCCCCCCATATCCCCCCCGTAACCCCCTCACAACCCCCCCATACCCCCCCATAACACCCCCCCCACACCCCCCCCCCTCACCTGATCGTCCACCAGCAGCTCCATGGGCCGCCCCCCCCAGGCCAGCAGCACAGCTCGTTGGGTTGCCCGGGGGCGGCGTAAGAAAAGGGGGTGCCGAGGGCGGGGGCCCCCCCGGGGCGCAGCCAGAGGCAGGCGGAGAGCGCCCGCAGCGCCCGCGGCACCGACCCCCGCGCCCGCGCGAACATGTAGTTGGTCCGGAGGGGAAAGGTCACGCGGAAACCCCCCCGGTGACCCCCCAGACCTGGGGGGGAACAGGGGGGGGGCGACGGGACCCCCCGGGCCATCAGCAGCGGGCGGGGGGGGGGGAGAAAGAAAGAAAAAGCAGGGGGGGGGGGCTAATCCTGGGGTCAATTGGGGGTGCTAGTTCCTGTGGAGGGGGGGGGGGGGCTCATCTCTTCAGCCCTGGGGGGTCCCCAAACCTGGGGGGGGTAATTGGGGGGGGTCCCCAAATCTCTGGTCCTCAGGGGGGTCTCAATTCGGGGGGGGGGGACTCATCCCTCTAGTCCTTGTGGGCCCAATCCTGGGGGGCCCAACTGGAGGGGGGGGGGGGGCTCATCTCTTCAGCCCTGGGGGGGTCTCCAATCCCGGGGGGGGGTAATTGGGGGGGTCCCCAAATCTCTGGTCCTCAGGGGGGTCCCAATTCGGGGGGGGGGGGGCAATTGGGGAAGGGTCCCATCCCTCCATCTCTTGGGGCCCAATCCTGGGGGTCCCCATCGCTCTGTCACATGGGGGGGGTCCCAATTTGGGGGGGTGTCCCAATTTTCGGGGAGGGGGGGCGCATCCTTCCAACCTTTGGGGGGGTCCCAATCCTGGGGGGGGTCCCATCCCTGGGGGGTCCCCACGTGTTTGTGCCCCCCCCCCCATCTCCTCACCCTTGTCCTGGGGGTCCCCGGGGTCGCCGCGGTCCTCGGGGTCATCGTGGTCCTCCTCCTCCTCGTGGTCGCCATGGCGACGGCTGTGGGCCCAGTGATGCTCGGGGTGGTTGCCATGGGGATGGCCGTGTTTGCCGTGGTCCCCGTGGTGGTTGCCATGGTCCCCGTGATGGTTGCCATGGTCCCCGTGGTGGTTGCCATGGTCACCATGGTGGTTGCCATGGTCCCCGTGGTGGTTGCCGTGGTTGCTATGGTGGTTGCCATGGTCACCATGGTGGTTGCCGTGGTCCCCATGGTGGTTGCCATGGAGATGGCTGTGGTGGTGGTTGCCATGGTGATCCTCAAAGTGGTTGCCAGGGAGGCTGCTGTGCTTGCCGTGGTCCCCGTGATGGTTGCCATAGTTACCGTAGGGGTTGCCATGGAGGATGCCGTGGTGGTTGCCGTGCTCGCCGGGTTTGCTGTGGTTGCCATGGTGATCGTGATGGTTGCCGTGCTCGCCGAGCTTGCTGTGGTCGCCGTGGTGACCGTGGTGGTTGCCGTGGAAACCCTCATGGTGGTTGCCATGGTCGCCGGCCTTGCTGTGGTCGCCGTGGTGACCGTGGTGGTTGCCATGGAGGTTGCTATGGTGGTTGCCATGGTCGCTGTGCTTCTCGTGGTCGCCGTGGTGACCGTGGTGGTTGCCATGGAGACCCTCGTGATGGTTGCCGTGCTTCTCGTGGTCGCTGTGGTGACCGTGGTGGTTGCCATGGTCGCCATGATGGTTGCCATGGTCACCATGATGGTTGCCATGGTTGCCATGGTGGGCGCCATGGTCCCCGTGGTGGCTGCTGTGGTGGTCGCCGTGGTCGCCGTGATGGTTGCCGTGGTCGCCGTGATGGTTGCCATGGTTGCCATGGTGGTTGCCATGGTGGCCACCGTGGTGGCCGTGGCTGCCGTTGCCGTGGGGGTGGAGCTGCAGCTCCAGCAGCCCGATCTTCTTCTGCAGCGCCTCCCGCAGCCCCGAGGCGTTGCGGCTCTGGGGGGGGGGCGTCACCCCACGGCCCCCAACTGCCCCCCAACTGCCCCCCAACCCGGCCCATGACCCCCCCAGTTCCCCCCCAGTTGCCCCACAGCCCCTCCTGACCCCCAACTTCCCCCCAACTGCCCCCCAACCCGGCCCATGACCCCCCAGTTCCCCCCCAGTTGCCCCACAGCCCCTCCTGACCCCAAACTGCCCCCCAACTGCCCCCCAACCCGGCCCATGACCCCCCAGTTCCCCCACAGTTGCCCCACAGCTCCTCCTGCCCCCCAACTGCCCCCCAACTGCCCCCCAACCGCCCCCCAGCCCCCCAACCTGCCCCACAGCCCCCCCGCCCCCCCAACTGCCCCCCCCAGCCCCTCCACCCTTCCCCAGAGCCCCCATCTTACCCCCCAGCCCCCCCCAACTGCCCCCCACCCCATTCCTGCCCCCCCCAGCCTCATCCTGCCCCCTAGACACCCCCCCCAATTGCCCCCCCAGACACCCTTCCTGCCCCCATCTGCCCTTTGCCCCCCCCCCCCGGGGTATATTTAGCCCCGGCGCTGCCCGGGTTAATCCCCCGCCCCCCCCTCCCCCCTCCCGTTAATCAGCGCCGGGTTAATTACGGCAGCGGGGGGGGGGAGGGGCAGAAAGGGGGGGGCAGCGGGGGGGGCCCAGATGGTCCCCAAAGAGGATCAAAGGGGGTAAAGCCTGAGCGGGGGCGGGGGGGGGGGGAGGGAGCACCTGGGGCCCCGCCCCCTCCCCTCCCCCCCCCCCCAGGGGACCCAGGTGTGTTGCACGAGGGGGGGAGGGGCACAAGTGGGTGTGCAAGGGGGTGTCACATGAAGGGGGGCGGGTGTGTGAGGGCGATTGTGCACGGGGATGGTTGTGCACGGGGAGCGTTGCACGAGGGTGTTGGGGCACGAGGGTGCTTGTGCACGAGGACGGTTGTGCACGAGGACGGGGCATCCCTGTGAGCGATGCACGAGGATGGTGCGACATGAGGAGCAGAGCACGAGGGTGCTGCAGCACGAGGGGTCGTTGCACGAGCGTGGCGTGGCCCAGGGGGAGCGACGCACGGGGATGGTGCGACCCGGGGAGCAAAGCGTGAGAATCGTGCAACAGAGGGAGCAGGGTGTGAGGGTGTGGTGGGTGCACGAGGATGTTTGTGCATGAGGAGCGGGGCACGAGGATGGTGCATCCTGGTGAGCGATGCACAAGGATGGTGTGACATGAGGAGCGGGGCACAAGGGTGTGGTGGTTGCACAAGGATGATTGTGCACAAGGAGCAGTGTACCAGGGTGTGGTGGTTTCACTAGGACGATTGTGCACAAGCAGCGGGGCACGAGGGTGCTGCAGCACGAGGGGCCGTGCACGAGCGTGACACAGCCCGGGAGTGCAACACACGAGGACGGTGCAGCCCGGGCCGTGGCGCACGAGGCCGCTGTGCCCCGATGGCCGTGCGTTGCACACGCGCGTGCAAACCCCTCACCTGCAGCTGCTGCAGCCGCTGCCTCAGGCCCTGCAGCGCCCGCTGCGCCCCCTCCCCCGGCCCCCGCCAGGCCTCCTCGTGCGACGCCTCGTCCTCTTCCTCCTCCTCCTCCTCCTCCTCCTCCTCCTCGTGCGACGCTTCCTCCTCTTCCTCCTCCTCCTCGTCCTCCTCGTGCGAGGCCTCGTCCTCGTGGTCACCACCGTCGTGCACCCGCGCCCGGCACCGCGCCAGCTTGGCCGCCAGCTCCAGCGCCGCCTCCCGCTGCTGCACCAGCGCCTCGCGCAGCCGCAGGATGGTGCGACGGGCCCCCGCCAGCCCCTCGTGCGAGGACGAGGAGGAGGAGGAGCCCTCGTGCAAGGCAGCCTCGTGCAAGGGGCCGGCGGCACAACCCGGCTCCAGTTCGGGGGGAATCGGGGTGCAAATGAAGCGGGGGAGGGGCTCGGGGACAGCCCCCCCCAGCAGCACCCCCAGGGTGAGGAGGGTGAGGGCGGGGGGAGGCATCGTGCAAGGGGCACACGCGTGTGCAAGGGGAAAAAGAAATGGGAGGGGGTGTGCGGGTGTGGCTCCGGGGAGAGGCCTGTAAGGGAATGATGGAGGCTGCTGGGCACACGCGTGTGCGAGGCGACGCGCGGCCCCTCGCACGGGGACAGCCCCCCCCCCCCCCAGCGGGAGTGCGATACGGCCGTGTCGCCGTGCACACGCGTGTGCAAGGGCGGGAGCAGCCCTGTGAAGATGTTTAATACGAGCGCTGGCACCTCGCACACGTGTGCACGATGGGTGCGGCGGGGAGAAGCGCCACATGCACACGCGTGTGCAAGGGCAGGAGCGACCGTGGGAAGGCGCGTGGGATTCGAGGTTTGCACACGCGTGTGTAAGGGCGGGAGCAGTTCCATGCACACGTGTGTGATACCGGAGGTGCTCTCCCCTTGCACACGTGCGTGATATGGGTGCTCTGACCTTGCACACACGTGTGTTACAGGCGTTCTCCCCTCACACATGCGTGTGATACGGCCACTCTCCCCTCGTACACGCGTGTGTAAGGGCAGGAGCGGCCCCGTGAACACGTTTCATACGAGCGCTCTCCCTCACACACGCGTGTGCGCTGCAGGGAGCGGCCCTGTGCGCACACGTGTGACACGAGCACCATCCCCTCACACGCACACGCATGCAAGGCTGGGCACAGTCCCACACGCGTGTGCTCCGAGCGCCGTCCCCTCGCACACGCGTGTGCGCCGCGCGCCCTGGCACCCACGCGTGTGTGACACGAGGGTGGGGGCGCGCCCCCGCAGTGGGATCTGTCACCTCTTGCACGCGCGTGTGCAAGGACACGCACACACACACACCCCCCGCACCTCCCCCTGCACACGCGTGTGCGACACGGGGCCCTCCCCCCCCATCCCCTCCCCCACTCCGGCACACGCGTGTGCGACCCTCCCCCCCCCCCGTACCTGTGCACACGCGTGTGCGACGCCCCGCGGCCCCTCGCACGCTCGCTCCGGCCCGGCCAGTGGCGCTTAATGGTCTTACTGGGCTTTACTGGGAGCGCCGGGGGGGGGCGGGGGATCAGAGCGGCTCAGGGCGGGGGGGGGAGGGGGATTTGGGGGGGGAGGGGCGGCAGCTCTGCCCCTCCCCCCCCCCTCCAGTACAGACCAGTTAGAGGGACTCCAGCTCCCAGTACAGACCAGTTTCCCCCCCTCCCAGTCTAAACCATTTAGGGGGTCCCTGGTTCCCAGTACAGACCGGTTGCTCCCCCCCAGTAGAAACCAGTTGGGGGATCCCCAGCTCCCAGTACAGACCAGTTGGGGGGGTCCCTCGTTCCCAGTATAAACCAGTTCGGGGGGTCCTTGGTTCCCAGTACAGACTATTTGCTCCCCTCCAGTACAGACCAGTTGGGGCGTGCCCAGTTCCCAGTACAAACCAGTTGGGGGGTCCCCAGCTCCCAGTACAAACCAGCTGCTCCCCTACAGTGCAGACCAGTTGGGAGGTACCCGGTTCCCAGTATAAACCAGTTGGGGGGTACCTGGTTCCCAGTACAGACCAGTTTCCACCTCCCAGTCCAAACCATTTAGTGGGTCCCTGTTTCCCAGTACAGACCCGTTGCGCCCCCAGTACAAACCAGTTGAGAGGGTCCCTAGCTCCCAGTACAAACCAGCTGGGGGGATCCCTGGTTCCCAGTACAGACCAGTTGCCCCCTCCCAGTCCAAACCAGTTGGGGAGTTCCCCAGCTCCCAGTCCAAACCAGTTGGGAGGATCCCTGGTTCCCAGTACAGACCAGTTGTCCCCTCCCAGTCCAAACCAGTTGGGAGGATCCCTGGTTCCCAGTACAGACCAGTTGACGGATCCCCAGTTCCCAGTACAGACCAGTTGCCCTCTCCCAGTCCAAACCAGTTGGGGGGTTCCCCAGCTCCCAGTCCAAACCAGTCCACACCCCGCTGTTCCCAGTAAAAGCCAAACCCGCCGTTTTTTTTCTCTTTTTTTTTAATGCCCCCCCCCTCGACCCTCCCCCCCTCCCAAATCCGCCCCTCCCCCACCCCGGGGGGGGGTTCATCCTCGGGACCCCCCAAGTTTGGCACCGGGGGGGGGCTACATGGGGGCAGGGCCCCCCCTTGCTGGGTCTGGGGGAGGGGGTGTGGGGGGGGGGGTGTCGGAGCCGCCCCCCCCCCCATTTTGGCACGTGGAGGGGGGGCGCCCCCTCCCCCCATTTCCCCGCCCCCCCCCCCACAAATTACTGTAGAAAAGGATCGGAGGGGGGGGGGGAGGAAGGGGGGGGGCGAGGACCCCCCCAAACCCTGTTGTTCCCCTCCCCCCCCCCTCCATCATGGGGTTGGGGGGGGGGGAGGGGCAGGGGTGGGGCCCCCCCAAAATAGCTGCGATGGGGGGGGGAGGGGCTCCAGCCCCCCCCCCTCGGGTCAGTTCTCGATGGCGGCTGGAAAAGGGGGGGGGGGGGTGTTACAGGTGACCCCCCCCCCCCCGAACCCCCCCCCCCGACCCCCAACTCCGCCCCTTTGTGCCCCCCCCACGACCCGCCGCTATGGGTCAGGACCCCCCCAAATTGGGGCTGACCCCCCCCACAATGACCCACGACCCCCCCATGGCTCAGGGACCCCCCCTCCATGTTTCAGGACCCCCCCCCCCAACCCCTTTATGTGCCCTTTTGCCCCCCCCCCGACCCAAAATTTCCCCCCTGGGACCCCCCCCCATCCTTATCTGCCCCCCCCAACCCCCTTATTTACCCCCCCAGCCCCCTTTTGCCCCCCCAGCCCCCAAATCTCCCCCCCCCGGGACCCCCCAGACCCTTTTATCTGCCCCTTTGCCCCCCCCCCGGCTCTGTGCCCCCCCCTCACTCACAGGCCGTGGGGCGCTCGGGCTCGGGGGGGCCCCGGGGGGGCTCCAGGGCTGGGGAGACGGTGAAGCGGGTGCCACGTCGGGGGTCCCCCCCCAGGGGGGGGCCGGGGGGGTCCCGCTCCTCCTCCCACTCAAAGACCCCTCCTGGGGGGGGGCGGGGGGGTCAGGATACCCCCCCCCCCATGACCCAGGACCCCCCCCCTTGTGTCAGGACCCCCCAAAATGGGGCTGAACGCCCCCCCCCATGGGTCAGAGACCCCCCCCATGGGTCAGGGTCCCCCCCCCATGTGTTGGGAGCCCCCCAAAATGGGGCTGAACCCCCTCCATGGCCCAGGACCCTCCCCCATGGGTCAGGGACCCCCCCCCCATGTTTCAAGACCCCCCCAAAATGGGGATGAACCCTCCCCCCCCCGCTATGGGTCAGAGCCCCCCCCCCCATGTGTTGGGACCCCCCCACAATAGGTCTGACCCCCCCACAATACCCAGGACCCGCCCCTTGTGTCACGACCGCCCCCCAAAGGGTCTGACCCCCCCCCCATGGCCCAGGACCCCCCCCCATGGGTCAGGGATCCCCCCCCATGTTTCAGGACCCCCCCACAATGGGTCTGACCCCCCCCCATGACCCAGGACCCCCCCCCCCATGGTCCAGGACCCCCCCCATGGGTCAGGGACCCCCCCCCAAGTTTCAGGACCCCCCCCCACAATGGGTCTGACCCCCCCCCATGGCCCTGGGCCCCCCCGACCCCCCCCCGCGGCAGCACCCACCGAGGCCGTCAGGGGGCGCTGAAGCGCCGGGCTCCGCCCCCTCCCCCTCGGCGCCGCTCTGGCAGCTCAGCTCGTTGGTTGGGGTCTCCTGCGCGAGGGGGCGGAGCCTTCCAGCGACGGCCCCGCCCCTTGGCTCCTCCCCCTTTCCACCACGCCTTCCCTCTGTCCCCTCCCGTTTGTCCCCGCCCCCTCCCCTTGTCTCCACCCCTTCACCCCTTTGTTCCCACCCCCTTTCCTTTGTCCCCGCCCCTTTGTCCCTTTGTCCCCGCCCCTTTCTTTTGTCCCCTCCCTTTGTCACCACCCCCTTGTCCCTTTGTTCCCGCCCCCTCCCTTGTCCCCGCCCTCCCTTTGTCCCCTTCTCCCCGTCCCCTCCCTTTGTCCCTGCCCCTTTGTCCCTCTGACGCCGCCCCTTTGTCCCTTTGTCCCCTCCCCTTGTTCCCTTGTCCCCGCCCCTTCCCCTTGTCCCCGCCCTTTTGTCCCTGACTCCGCCCCTTTGTCCAGTAGTCCCCACCCCTTCCATCTGTGCCCTCCCCTTGTCCCTTCACCCCACCCCTCCCCTTGTCCCCACCCCTTTGTCCCTTTGCCCCGCCCCTTTGTCCCTATGACCCTGCCGCTTATTCATTTGTCCCGCCCCTTGTCCCTTTGCCCCGCCCCTTTGTCTCTGTAACCCCGCCCCTTCTCCCCTCTGCCCCGCCCCTTTATTCCCTTGACCCCGCCCCTTCGCCCCCACAGGCCCCGCCCACCTGGTCGAACAGGTACACCGTGACGTCATCAAAGAACGACACCATCTTCCGCTTCCGGGCCAGCGCCGCCTCCGCTTCCGCTTCCGCTTCCGGCCCCGCCCCCGCCCGCGGCGATTTGAGGAGCCCGCGGAGGCTCCGCCCATCCCAGCGCGTCACCACGATCGGCACCGCCCCCCCCGCGGGGCCGGCCCCGCCCGCCGCCGCCTCTTCCTCGGCCTCGTCCTCCTCCTCCTCCTCCTCGTCCCCGGCCCCGCCCCCCCCCGGCCCCGCCCCGCCCCCGCCCCGCCCCTCGGCCGCTTCCCAGCGCGGGGCCCGGGGGGGGAGGGGCCGCAGGGCCAGCGGGGGGAGGGGCAGCGACAGGCGGGACAGCTTCGCTGGGGGGGGAGGGGCAGAGGGGGCAAGTGGGGGGGGGCAGTGGGGCGGGTTGGGGGGGCAGATGGGGGTCGTAGAGGAGGTGGGGGGGCAGAGAGGGGCAATGGGGCAAGTTGGGGGGGCCGGGGGGGGCAATGGGGCAAGTTTGCGGGGTCAGAGAGGGGCAATGGGGCAGGTTGGGGGATTCAGGGGGGCAATGGGGCAGGTTGGGGGGGTCAGGAGGGGCAATGGGGCAGGTTGGGGGGTTTGGGGGGGGCCATGGGGCAGGTTGGGGGGGTCAGAGAGGGGCAATGGGGCAGGTTGGGGGGTTTGGGGGGGCAATGGGGCAGGTTGGAGGTCAGTGGGGCAGATTGGGGGGGTTGGGAGGCAGATTAGGGGTTTGGGGGGGGCAGTGGGGCAAGTTTGGGGTTCGGGGGGGGCCACGGGGCAGGTTGGGGGGCAGATTAGGGGATTGGGGGGGCAGATGGGGGTGGTAGAGGAGGTTGGGGTGGCAGGGGGGCAAGATTGGGGTTCGGGGGGGGCCATGGGGCAAGTTGGGGGGGTCAGGGGGGGCAATGGGGCAGGTTGGGGGGGCAGAGAGGAGCAGTGGGGCAGGTTGGGGGATCGGGGGGGCCATGGGGCAGGTTGGGGGGGGAGCAGAGAAAAAAAAAAAAAGAGAGAAAAAAGTCAAAAGAGGGGTCGCAGGCAGGAAGGGCCCCCCCTTCCCCCAGTGCCCCCCCCCCCCCCGCTGCCCCCCCCCTCACCCACCTCGGATATCGGCGCTGCTGGGGGGGGGCCCCGGGGGGGCCGGGGGGGGGTCGTCGGCGGGTGCGGGGCCGTCGGTGTCGGCGCCGTCGTTGCCGGTGTCCCCTGCCCCCCATCCTCCTCCTCCTCCGTCCCCCGCGGGTCCCCCCCCCGGCACCCCCCGCCGTGGCCCCCCCGCTGCCGCCCCCCCCCGCCGCCGCGGGGGGGACTCGGGGGGTCCGTCCTGTCCCCGGGGGGGCCCCAGCAGGAGGTTTCGGGTGACGCCCTCGCGCAGGGTGACCTGGAGCCGCTCCTGGGA
Source organism: Athene noctua (assembly GCF_965140245.1). Classification (NCBI taxonomy): domain Eukaryota; kingdom Metazoa; phylum Chordata; class Aves; order Strigiformes; family Strigidae; genus Athene; species Athene noctua. The sequence continues at coordinate 433,217 of NC_134067.1, read as the reverse complement.
CACCTGCACCACGAACCCCCCCCCCGCCTCGCCGCTGCCACCGGCGACGGCCCCTCCCTTGTCCCCCCCCCCCCCACGCCCTCGACGGGCCGGGGGGGTCCCCGGTGTCGCCGTCCGTGTGTCCCCCCCCGCCGCCCTCACCCCACCCCCGGGGGTGCCACCGGCTCCCGGCGGCGGCGGCGTCTCCCTTTCGGAGCCGGGGGGTGGGGACGTTTCGGGGGGGGCCTTTGGGAATGGCCCCCCCGGGGTTGGGGACCCTTTTGGGGACAACGGTGGCGGCGGCGGCCCCTGGGGGGGTGGCGCTGGGTGGCTCCTCGGGGACGGCTCTTGGAATGTCCTTGGGGACCCCCCCGGGGACCCCCTCGGGGACGGCTCTTGGCGTTTCCTTGGGGACATCTTGGGGGACACCTTGGGGGACCCCCTTGGGGACGTCTCTTGGCGTCTCCTTGGGGACACTTTGGGGGACCCCCTTGGGGACAGCTCTTGCCATTTCTTTGGGGACACTTTGGGGGACCCCCTTGGGGACAGCTCTTGCCATTTCTTTGGGGACACCTTGGGGGACCCCCTTGGGGACATCTCTTGGCGTCTCCTTGGGGACATCTCTTGGAATCTCCTTGGGGACCCCTTTGGGGACACTTTTGGGGACGTCTCTCGGAATTTCCTCGGGGACAGCTCTTGGCACCTCCTTGGGGACATCTCTGAGCGTCTCCTTGGGGACAGCTCTTGGAATGTCCTTGGGGAGCCCTTCGGGGACACCTTTGGGGACATCTCTTGGCGTTTCCTTGGGGACACCTTCGGGGACGTCTCTTGGCATCTCCTTGGGGACAATTCTTGGAATGTCCTTGGGGACACCTTCGGGGACACCTTTGGGGACGTCTCTTGGTGTCTCCTCGGGGACAGCTCTTGGCACCTCCTTGGGGACATCTCTGAGCATCTCCTTGGGGACAGCTCTTGCCATTTCCTTGGGGACACCTTGGGGGACCCCCTTGGGGACATCTCTTGGCGTCTCCTTGGGGACATCTCTTGCCATTTCCTTGGGGACACCTTGGGGGACCCCTTTGGGGACCTCTCTTGGCGCCTCCTTGGGGACCCCCTTGGGGACATCTCTTGGCACCCCTTTGGGGACCCTTTCGGGGACCTGGGTGGCCCCTTGCTCGGGGACCCCGTTGGGGACATTGGGCCCCTCCTTGGGGACCCCCTGGACACCTTCTCCGGTGACAACTTCGGGGACCTCTTGGGACACTTTTTGGGGTCCCCACCCGGGTGCCACCCCGGGGCCGTCGTGGGGGCCGTCTCCCGGGGACACGTCCTTGGGGACCCCTTTGGGGACATCTCTGGGGACGTCCCTTGACCCCCTTCTGGGCCCCCCCCTGGGCACCCCTTTGGGGACATCCCTTGGCACCTCCCCCCGCCCCCCTGGGCGGCCCCGCCCGGCCGAGGAGTGACCTCGGGGGGGTCCCCGAGGGGGTCCCCGAGAACCTCGGCCACCAGGGCCACCTTCTCCTCCTCGGGCCCCTCGGCCAGCGCGGCCAGCGGTGCCACGGCCACGGCCACGGGGACGCCGGCGCCCGGGAAGGGGGACCCTGGCGGGGGTCCCCAAGGACCCCCCCCCCGGGGAAAACCCTCCCTCGGGGACGTCCCTGGGGCCCCGGGGGCCGTCACGGGTGTCCACCGTGCCCACGGGGACGTCCCTTGCGACGGAGGGGACGGCTCTGGGGCCAAAGGGGACGTCCCGTGTCCCCTGGGTGCCATCTCTCGGGTAGGTGACATCTCTCGTGTCCACGGGGACGTCTCTGGGGACAAAGGGGACGTCCCGTGTCCCCCGGGTGCCATCTCTGGTGGGGTAGGTGACATCTTTTGGGTCCATGGGGACGTCCCGTGTCCCCCAGGTGCCGTCTCTGGTGGGGTAGGTGACGTCTTTTGCGTCCACGGGGACGTCTCTGGGGACAAAGGGGACGTCCCGTGTCCCCCGGGTGCCATCTCTGGTGGGGTAGGTGACATCTTTTGGGTCCACGGGGACGTCTCTGGGGCCAAAGGGGACGTCCCGTGTCCCCCGGGTGCCATCTCTCGGGTAGGTGACATCTTTTGGGTCCACGGGGACGTCTCTGGGGCCAAAGGGGACGTCCCGTGTCCCCCGGGTGCCAAAGGGGACATTTCGTACGCCCAAGGGGACGTCCCTCGCGCCCCGGGTGACGTCTCTCGGGCAGGTGCCATCTCTCGCGCCCACGGGGACGTCTCTTGGCCCCACGGGGCCACCTCTGCCGCCAAAGGGGACGTCCCTCGTGTCCTGGGCACCGTCTCTCCTCTCAAAGGTGACATCTCTTGTCCCCATGGTGACGTCCCCGGTGCCGAAGGCGCCACCTCTCCTGTCAGCGGTGGCCTCTCTTGTCCCCACGGGGCCACCTCCGCCGCCAAAGGGGACGTCCCTTGTGCCCCGGGTGCCACCTCTCGGGGCAGCGGTGGCCTCTCTTGGCCCCACGGGGACGTCACTCGTGCCAGCGCTGCCATCTCGGGGGGCAGTGGTGGCCTCTCTTGTCCCCACGGGGCCACCTCCAGCGCCAAAGGGGATGTCCCTTGCGCCAACGGTGGCCGCTCTTGAGTCAATGTCAACGGTGGCCGCTCTTGAGTCAATGCTGACCTGTCTTGTCCCCACGGGGCCACCTCTGAGGCCAAAGGGGACGTCCCTTGCGCCCCAGGTGCCACCTCTCTGGTCAACGGTGGCTTCTCTTGTCCCCACGGGGCCACCTCCAGTTCCAAAGGGGACGTCCCTTGCGTCAGCGGTGGCCGCTCTTGAGTCAACGATGACCCGTCTTGAGTCAACGCTGACCTGTCTTGTCCCCACGGGGCCACCTCCGCCGCCAAAGGGGACGTCCCTTGTGCCCCGGGTGCCACCTCTCGGGGCAGTGGTAGCCTCTCTTGGCCCCACGGGGCCAGCTCCAATACCAAAGGGGACGTCCCTTGCGTCAGCGGTGGCCGCTCTTGAGTCAATGTCAACGGTGGCCGCTCTTGAGTCAACGGTGGCCTCTCTTGTCCCCACGAGGCCACCTCCAGTGCCAAAGGGGACGTCTCTCGCATCAACGGTGGCCGCTCTTGAGTCAGCGATGACCTGTCCTGTCCCCACGGGGCCACCTCCGATGCCAAAGGGGACGTCGCTTGCGTCAACGGTGGCCGCTCTTGAGTCAATGTCAACGGTGGCCGCTCTTGTCCCCACGGGGCCACCTCCAGTCCCAAAGGGGACGTCCCTTGCGCCCCCGGTGCCACCTCTCTGGCCAACGAAGACCTTTCTTGTCCCCAAGGGGCCACCTCCAGTGCCAGAGGGGACGTCCCTCGCGCCATCGGTGGCCTCTCTTGGGTCAACGGTGGCCGCCCTTGAGTCAACGTCAACGGCGGCCGCTCTTGTCCCCACGGGGCCGCCTCCAGTTCCAAAGGGGACGTCCCTCGCGCCCCAGCTGCCACCTCCCTGGCCACCAACGCCCCCTCTCGTCCCCACGGGGCCACCTCATCTCTCCCCACCGCCGCCCCTCTCCCCTCCGCCCCCCAAATCCCGGGGTGACCCTCGGCGACGCCCTCGGCGACGCCCTCGGTGACCTCGGTGGCGACGGGACACTCGGCCAAGGAGCCCCTCTCCGCCCGCAGGGACGAGTCGTCCCCGGCGCTGTCGCAGCGGGGGCGCAGGGGGGCCCCCCGTTCCCGCCACCCCCTCACCACCTCGGCGCGGGCCAGGGCGCAGGTACAGGGGGGCGGGGGGGCGTCGCCGTTGTCCCCTTCCTCGTCCCCCCGGCAGAGGGGACAAACCAGGGGACGCCGGGGGCTGCTCCCCCCGCTCCCGGCCGTGCTCCCCGCCGAGCTCCTCTCCCCCCACCCCTCCCCGGCGCCCCCCATCAGCGCCGTCTCCTGTACCCCCCGGAAAGGGTTGAGCCCCCCGCCGCCGCCACGACGGTTGGGGACAACGGGGGGACCTGGGGGGGCCCCTGTCCCCGCCGCGTCCCCCCCCCCGCCGCCGCCTTCGTGCTCCTCCAGGCGGATGTAATACTCGCTGGTCCCCGAGGGGCTGCGGGCCCCCAACACCGGCAGCACCCCGGGGGTCCCCAAAGTACCGGGACGGTTTTGGGGGGGTGGGGGGATCCCCCCAGCGCCGCGTCCCCCACCCCGGGCCCGTTCCCAAAGACACTCGAAGGCCAAACGCCCCCGACTGCTCTGGGTGACGGTGAGAACGTCCTCGGGGTCGGGGCCGGGGAAGGCGTCGAGGAGGGGGAAGGCGGACGGGGGGTGCTGCTGGGGGTGGGGGGGAGGAGGAGGCTCCGGGGTTGGGGACCCCCCCGGGGGACCCCGCAGGAGGGTGCTGAGGCGTCGGTGCAGCTCTTCCAGGGAGGGGCGTTGAGGGGGTGGGCGCCAGCAGGATTGGAGCACCCCGAACCTGTGGGTGGTACCCCCAGAGCTGGGCGGGTGTCGGGGAGGGGCGAGGGGGGGGGACGGGGACAGGGGATGGGGACACTGGGGGGAGGGGAGGGCCCCGGGGGGGGGTGTGGGGACACCCCAGGGATGGGGACGGGGACCCACGGTCACGGGGGGACAGTGACAGGGGACCCCCAGGAAGGGTGACGTGACAGGGACGGTGACAGGGACACCCTGGAGATGGTGACACCCCACCCCAGGGATGCTGACGTGACAGGGACGGTGACAGGGACACCCCAGGGACGGGGACAGGGACACCCCAAGGGTGGTGACGGGGACACCCTGGGGTTGGTGACACGTCAGGGACACCCTAGGGCTCATGACAGGGACCCACCATCATGGGAGGGACAATGACAGGGACACCCCAGGGACGGTTACGCGCCAGGGACGGTGACAGGGACACCCTGGGGATGGGGACAGGGACCCACCATCGTGGGGTGACAGTGACAGGGACACCCCAGGGGTGGGGACAGGGACACCCCAGGGGTGGGGACAAAGACACCCTGGGGTGAAACACCCACCGCCGTGGGGTGGCAGAGACAGATGGGACAACCCAGCCAGCGGGGAGGGTGTGGCCGGGGGTCCCTGTGTCCCCTCCGTGTCCCCCCCGTGTCCCCCCACTCACCAGCCGTCGGCGTGGGGCAGGCGGAGCCGGGGGCGGCCCAGGGCCAGCGGGCGCCGGCGCATCAGGCGGCCGAGGAGCTCCTGGTCCGAGAGGTGCCGGTAGGGCTGGACCCCCAGCTCGAACAGCTCCCACAGCGTCACCCCCAGCGACCTGGCGGGGACACCGCGACACCGGCGCCGTCACCGCGGGGAGCGCCGGGCACGGGGACACGCCACGGCACAGGGACGGCGGGGACCGTCCCGCTGGGGACCGCGGCATCGCAACACCGGGACGCTTGTCACCGTCACACCAGAGGTGACGGTGTTGGGTTACAGCCACTTCGCAACACCGGGACACTTGTCACCGTCACACCAGGGACCGTCATGCTGGGTATCGCGGTGTCACAACACCAGGACACCAGATATTGCGGCATCGCAACACCGGGACACTTGTCACCGTCACACCAGGGACGATTGTGCTGGGTATCACAGTGCCACAACACCGTGTAGCCGGAGACCGGGGCATCGCAACACCAGGACATTTGTCACCGTCACACCAGAGGTGACGGTGCTGGGTTACAGCCACTTCGCAACACCAGGACACTTGTCACCATCACACCAGGGACCGTCGTGCTGGGTATCACAGTGCCACAACACCGTGACACCAGGTACCGCATCATCGCAACACCGGGACACTTGTCACCGTCACACCAGGGACGATTGTGCTGGGTATCACAGTGCCACAACACCGTGACACCAGGTACCGCATCATCGCAACACCGGGACATTTGTCACCGTCACACCAGAAGTGACTGTGCTGGGTTACAGCCACTTTGCAACACCAGGACACTTGTCACCGTCACACCAGGGACTGTCGTGCTGGGTATCGCGGTGTCACAACACCAGGACACCAGGTACTGCGGCATCGCAACACCGGGACACTTGTCACCGTCACACCAGGGGTGACGGTGCTGGGTTACAGCCACTTTGCAACACCAGGACACTTGTCACCGTCACACCAGGGACTGTCGTGCTGGGTATCACGGTGTCACCATGACACCAGGTACCACGGCAGCGCAACACCAGGACACTTGTCACCGTCACAACAGGGACATCGTTCCGGGCACCGCAGCAGCCCCACCCCGCAACACCCGGTCCCGCTGTTTCAGGTTCCGTGGGACAACCCCGTGACCCCAGGGACCATCGCGCTGGCTACCGTGTCACCACCCCCTCCCTCGTGCCAGGGACACCGCGGCCCCGCGGGGGACAGCAGGACAGTGTCACATTGTCACAGGCGGGCACCGCGGCCCCCCAACACCCTGACACCGGGACCTCCTGACACCGTGACACTGTGACACGGTCACCCGCCAGCACTGTGACACTGTGACGCTGGGACCTCCCAACACCGTCACACTGTCACCCTGTCACCCCCTGACACTGTCCCAGCAGGACACCCCGGGGATGGGGACAGGGTGGCACCGTCACACTGTGACACTGCGGTGGGGGTGTCCCTTGTGTCCCTGATGTCCCCCAATATCCCCCACGTCCCCACTGTCCCCTGATGTCCCCAGTGTCCCCCATGTCCCCAATGTCTCTAACGTCCCCCTGTCCTCAATGTCCCTGATGTCCCCCACATCCCCAATGTCCCCCCAGTGTCCCCCAATGTCCCCCAATGTCCCTTCAATGTCCCCCCAATGTCCCCAATGTCTCCAATGTCCCCCAATGTCCCCCCAATGTCCCCAATGTCCCTCAAATGTCCCCCAATGTCCCCCAATGTCCCCAATGTCCCTCCAATGTCCTTCCAATGTCCCCCCAATGTCCCCAATGTCCCCTAATGTCCCCAATGTCCCCCCAATGTCCCCCCAATGTCCCCAATGTCTCCAATGTCCCCCAATGTCCCTCAAATGTCCCCCAATGTCCCCTCAATGTCCCCCTAATGTCCCCAATGTCCCTCCAATGTCCCCAATGTCTTTAATGTCCCCGCTGTCCCCCCGTGTCCCCGACTCACCAGACGTTGCTCTCCTTGCTCTGCTCCGCCACCGCGAGTGTCCCCCGGGTCTCGGCCAGCAGCTCGGGGGCCACCCAGCGCAGGGGCACCCACACCCGCTCGGGGGTGACGTAATAGTCCTCCTGGGGGGGCGGGGCGGGGGCTGTCACCCCTTGTCCCCAACCCTGGCCCCACACCGGCCCCGCAGGTCCCCAACTGGACCCCTGGGTCTGTCCTGGGGGGCCCCCACCTTTGTCACCCCGTCCTGGCTGGGCCCTGTCCCCATGTGTGTGTCGTCCCCCCCCCCCCCCCCCCCCCGGTCCCCATCCCTGTGTCCCCTCGTCCCTGTCCTGTCCGTGTCCCCGTGTCCCCTCAATCTCTGTCCCCAACACAACTGGTTCCCGTCCTTGTGTCCCCTCACCCCTGTCCCTCTCCTGGCCGTGTCCCCGTGTCCCCCCATCCTTGTCCCCAACCCAGCTGGTCCCTGGCCGTGTCCCCCCATCCCTCCCTGAGCCATGTCCCCTTGTCCCCCTGTCCCCATGTCCTGGCTTGTCCCTGTCCCCATCCCAGCTGGTCCCTGTCCCCCCTGTCCCCATGTCCCTCCATCCCCACGTCCCCCCATCCTGTCCCCCTGCCCCGTGTGCCCCCGTGTCCCCCTGCCCCATGTCCCTCCGTGTCCCCCCCATGTCCCCCCGTGTCCCCCCATGTCCCCCCGCTCTGTGTCCCCCATGTCCCTCCGTGTCCCCCCGTGTCCCCCCGTGTCCCCCTGCCCCGTGTCCCCCATGTCCCTCCGTGTCCCCCCGTGTCCCCCTGTGTCCCCCTGCCCCATGTCCCCCCATGTCCCCCCATGTCCCCCCACCCTGTGTCCCCTGTGTCCCCCCGTGTCCCCCTGCCCCCTGTGTCCCCTGTGTCCCCCCGTGTCCCCCCGTGTCCCCGCAGGTGCCACCCACCCGGTAGTTGCTGTGGGCCAGCCCGTAGTCCCCGAGCCGCACCGTCAGCTCCGAGGTCAGGAGGCAGTTGCGAAGGGCCAGGTCGCTGCGGGACCCGCTCAGCCGGGGGGGGCCCAGGCAGCCGGGGGGGGGGACAGGGGACACGGGAACCCCGCGGGGGGGACAGGGGGGAGACACAGGAGCCCCGGGGAGGGCCGGGGGGGGGGGGGAGCAGGGGACACGGGACCACCGAGGGGGGACACGGGACCTCCAGGGGGGGCCGGGGACACCCCAGGAGCATCCAGGTGACCAGGGGAGACCCCCAACCCCGGGGGGGGGACACAGGTGGCCAGGCTGGGGGGGGACCCAACTTTTTTTTTTTTGGGGGGGGGGGGTGGCCGATATCCCAGCGAGCCACCCCCCCGCCACCCCCCGCAGGACACCGAGGATTTCAGGGGGGACCCCAGCGCCCTCCCTGCCCCCCCTTCCAGGAATTTAGGGAGCCCCCACCCCGGGGTGGGGGACACACACACAAGAATTTTTTTTGGGGGGGGGGGCACCCAGGGAGACCCCCCCACCCCCTTGGGGCCCCCCCCCAGCCCCCTCCCCTTTACATAAAGGGGACCCAGGCAGCCACACCGGCCCCCCCCCCCCCCCCCCCCAAAATAAGGTGACTCGGGTGTTTGGGGGGGACCAAAGTGTTTGGGGGGGGGATGTAGGAGTTTGGGGGGCCCCCCCCCCCCCCAAAAATCAAGCCCCCCCCGCGGTACCTGTGGACGTAGCCGTGGCGGTGCAGGTGCCGCAGCCCCAGGGTGACCTCGAGCGCCAACCGCTGCAGCGTGGCCACGTCGCGGGGGGGCAGCTCCGGGGTCCCCCCCCCCGCCCCCCGCTGCGCCCGCAGGTACCGCTTCAGGTCCCCCTGGGGGGGCGCGGGGGGGGCGCGTGTGTGGATGGGGGGGGGCACAAACACACACACATACCCCCCCGTGCAAAAAATCTTGTGCAAATTCTGCCCCCCCCCCCCGGGTTTGTGTAAAGCGCCTTGTACCAGTGGCCCCCCCCCACACCCCCCCCCCCTCCCTTGTGCAAAGTTCCTCCTGTGCAACCTCCCCCCCACACACACACCCCGTGCAAAGCCCTTGTGCAACGCCCCCTCCCAATCCAACCCCACCCAATCCAAGCCCCCTCGTGCAAACCCTCGTGCAAACGCCCTTGTCCAACTCTCCTCAGCTAAACTCCCTCGTGAACACCCCCCCCCAGTGCAAACACCCCCCCATCCAAGCCTCGTGCGAAGCCTCGTGCAAACCGTTTCACCCTCGTGAAATACTCCCATGCTATTCCCCCCCTCCAGGCCCCCTGGTGCAAACCCTCGTGCAAACACCCCCCATCCAACCCTCCTCATGTGAACCCCGGTGCAAACCCTCGTACAAGCCCTGGTGCAAACCCTTGTGCAAACCCTTGTGCAAACCCTCATGCAAATCATTTCACCCTCGTGAAACACTCCTGTGCTATTCTCCCCCTCCAGGCCCCCTGGTGCAAACCCTCGTGCAAATCCTCATGCAAACCCTCTTGCAAACCCTCGTGTGAACCCTTGTGCAAACCCTCGTGCAAACCCTCATGTAAACCATTTCACCCTCACGAAATACTCCTGTACTATCCCCCCCCCCTCTCCCTCCAAGCCTCCTGGTGCGAACCCTGGTGCAAACCCTTGTGCAAACCCTTGTGTAAACCTTTGTGCAAACCCTCGTGTGAACCCTCACTCAAACCATTTCACCTTCACGAAATACTTCCATACTATCTTCCCCCCCTCCCCCTCCAAGCCTCCTGGTGCGAACCCTGGTGCAAACCCTTGTGCAAACCCTTGTGCAAACCCTTGTGCAAACCCCTGTGCAAACCCCTGTGCAAACCCTCGTGCGAACCCTCCCTCAAACCATTTCACCCTCACGAAATACTCCTGTACTATTCCCCCCCCCTCCCCCTCCAAGCCTCCTGGTGCGAACCCTGGTGCAAACCCTGGTGCAAACCCTTGTGCAAACCCTTGTGCAAACCCCTGTGCAAACCCCTGTGCGAACCCTCCCTCAAACCATTTCACCCTCACGAAGTACTCCCGTACTATCCCCCCCCCCCTCCCCCTCCAAGCCTCCTGGTGCGAACCCTGGTGCGAACCCTGGTGCGAACCCTGGTGCAAACCCTGGTGCAAGCCCTCGTGCGCGCCCTCGTGCACGCCGCCGCTCACCAGCTGGCAGAACTCCATGACGAGCAGGAGGGGGCCGCCGCCGTCCCCGCACAGCCCCAGGCACTGCAGCACGTTGGGGTGCTGGAGGCTCCTGCCGACCCCAAACCCCCATCAGAACCCCCCCAAAAAATCGCGTGTGCGCGCGCGTGTGCGCGCGTGCCCCCCCCACACACCCCCCCCACCATCCCGGGGGGCCCCCCCCGCCCCCCCCAAGCTACCGGTAGGGTTCAGCTTCAGCCAAGAACCGTCGTTGCTCGGGGGCGGCAGCGCCGGCGCGAAGCTCCTTCACCACCACCTGCGCGGGGCTGGGGTCCCCCAGCAGCTCCCCCAGGATCACCTTGGGGGGGGGGGCAGAGGGAAATTTTGGGGTTCGGGGGGGTGCCCCTTTTTTAGACACACCCCCCCCCCCGCCCCTCCCATCATCCCCTCACCTTCCCGAACCAGCCGGTGCCGATCTCCTGCAGGTAACTCAGGTGCTGCCGGCTCAAGGCCGGGGGCTTCGAAGGGTCTGAAATTGGGGGGTACGGGGTGGGGGGGGGGGTGTTTGGGGGTGCAGGGACCCCCCCCCTCAAATCCTGCCGCCCCCCCACTAGAGCTATCAGCACTGGGGGACCCCCCGCCACGATGGGGCAGGATGTATTGAGGGGGACACACACACACACACACGGACACACGACACGGACACACATCCAGCCGCCCCCCCCCCCCCCCCCGCCATGATGGGTGTTTTGGGGGTACCCCCCCCCCTCCCCCCCAAAAATCTCAGCCCCCGGCGTCTCGGCGTCGCCCCTTTGATCAGCCCCCGGTGACGTTTCTGGGCCACCGGCGCCTGCCCCAGTTTAGCGGCGCCCCAGGGTGTGGCGCAACCCCTCCCCCCCAAAACAAATAATTCGGGGGGCTCCCCCCCCCCCCCCAGTACCACAAAGAGCACCCAAAGGTGATAAAGAGCTCAGGGGGGGCACCCAGAGCTAGGGGGGGCACCTAGAGCACCTGCGGTGGGGCTCTAGAGCGCCCATAGCCCCCCCCAAGATGTTGGGTGACCTAGAACCCCCCCTTGAGCCACCCTGAAGAACCCGTTGGGTGACCTGGAACACCCATAGCCCCCCCCCCCCCCCAGCTATCTGTGGGGGCCTCTGAGCACCCATAGGGCCCCTCCGAACTGTTGGATGACCCACAAGGCCCCCCAAAACCATTGGGTGACCTAGAACCCCCCTTCACCATCCCCAAAGCCCCCATTGGGTCGCCTAGAACGCCCACAGGGCCCCCCCGCTATCTGTGAGAGGCCTCCGAGCACCCATAGGGCCCCCCCAAGACATTGGGTGACGCACGGGGTCCCACCCAAAGCCGTTGAGTGACCTAGAACCCCCCTTCATCCATTCCAAAGCACCCGTTGGGTGACCTAGAACACCCCTAGGGCTCCCCCCTCCCCCCCAGTGCCTGTGGAGGGCCCCTGAGCACCCATAGCCCCCCCCCCCAAGCTATTGGATGACCCATAGGGCCCCCCCAAAACCATTGGGTGACCTAGAACCCCCCTTCACCATCCCCAAAGCCCCTATTGGGTCACCTAGAACACCCATAGGGCCCCCCCGCTATCTGTGAGAGGCCTCCGAGCACCCATAGGGCCCCCCCAAGACATTGGGTGACCTAGAACCCCCCTTGAGCCACCCTGAAGAACCCGTTGGGTGACCTGGAACACCTATAGCCCCCCCCCCATCTATCTATGGGGGCCTCTGAGCACCCATAGGGCCCCTCCGAACTGTTGGATGACCCATAGGGCCCCCCCCCCCAAACCATTGGATGACCTAGAACCCCCCTTCACCGTCCCCAAACCCCCCGTTGGGTCACCTAGAACCCCCCTTGGATCCCCCTAAGAGCCCATTGGGTGCCCCCCACCCCCTCCTCATCCCCTCCTCCACCCCCCACCCCCCCTTACCTGTGGGTGGGGGAGGGGGCGGGGGGCCGGGCCCCCCCACCTCCCCCAAGGGCAGGACGTAGACGTCGGGCAGGGACGGGGACGACGACGTCTCCTCGGCCGGCGGCGTGAACTCCCCCGAGTCCTCCTCCCCCTCGGGGTTCTCGAACTCCTGGGGTGCCCCCCCCCGGGGTCAGAGGTCACCGAGGGGTGATCTCCAAGCCTGTTGTTGGTTTTTGGTTGGTTTTTTTTTTTTGGGGGGGGGGACACACCCCTCACCTTGAAGCCGACGTCGCCCCGTTTGCAGCAGAGGCAGGTGAGGAGGAGGAGGACGAAGGCCACCAGCCCCGAGCAGGAGATGAGCACCACGGCGTAGGGGGGGGGCAGCGACCCCCGCCCCGGGGGGAG
>NC_134067.1:389821-420487 GCF_965140245.1 Athene noctua | reverse complement strand
CCCCTCACCCCGCTGCAGTTGATCCTCCAGGTCCCGCCCCCCGCGCCGGGGCCCCTCCCCCATCTGTGGGGGGGGGGGAGGGGCTGGTACCTCGGGGGGGTCCCCCCACCCCTCCCCCCACCCCCCCCAAACCTGCCCCATAGATCCGCCCCCCACCTCCCCCCCCCCGGACCCCCAAGTTCTGCCCCATAGAGACCCCCCCAACGCCCCCCCCTGCCCCACAGGGACCCCCCCTGCCCCATAGACCCCCCAACCTGCCCCATGGAGCCCCCCCGCCCCACAGATCCCCCAGTTCTGCCCCATAGAGCCCCCCCAGCCCTATAGACCCCCCAAACTGCCCCACAAATGCCCCCCCCGCCCCACGAACCCCGAGTTCTGCCCCACAAATTCCCCCCCCCTGCCCCATAGAGCCTCCCCCAGCCCCACAGAGCGGCCCCCCCCGCCCCATAGACCCCCCAACCTGCCCCATAGAGACCCCCCCGCCCCACAGACCCCCCAGTTCTGCCCCATAGAGCCCCCCCAGCCCTATAGACCCCCCCCAAACTGCCCCACAGAGAGCCCCCCCCCGCCCCATGGACCCCCCCAAGCTGCCCCATAGACCCCCCCCGGCCCCACAAATGGCCCCCCCCGCCCCACAACCCTCCCAGTTCTGCCCCATAGAGCCCCCCCGCCCCACAGATCGAACCCCCAGTTCTGCCCCACAGCCCCCCCCTGCCCCATAGAGCCCCCCCCAGCCCCACAGACCCCCCAGTTCTGCCCCCCATAGACCCCCCTCTGCCCCCCGGCCCCCCCCGGCCCCCCAAATCCGCCCCCATCCCCCCCCGGTACCTCCGGCCGCCGCCGTTTGTTGTTGGCAACGGGCGGGGGAGGGGCGGGGGGCGGGGCCTCGCGCAGCCCCGGAACGGCCCCCCCGGACCCACAACTGCCCCCCCGGACCCACAACGGCCCCCCCGACACACAACTGCCCCCCCCGGACCTACAACTGCCCCCCCGAGCCACAACTCCCCCCCCCGACCCACAACTGCCCCCCCCGGGCCCACAACTGCCCCCCCAGACCCACAGCTGCCCCCCCGGACCCACAACTGCCCCTCCCGGACCCACAACTGCCCCCCGAGCCACAACTCCCCCCCCCGACCCACAACTGCCCCCCCCGGGCCCACAACTGCCCCCCCAGACCCACAGCTGCCCCCCTGGACCCACAACTCCCACCCCCAACCCACAACTGCGCCCCCCGGACCCACAGCTGCACCCCCGGACCCACAACTGCCCCCCCCGGACCCACAACTGGCCCCCCCGGGGCCCCCCAGACCCACAAGTGGCTCCCACCGACCCACAACTGCCCCACAACTGCCCCCCAAACTCCCTCTGTCCCCCAAGTGCCCCCCAGCCCTACAACTGCCCCACAAGTGCCCCGCTCTGCCCCCCAGCCCCACCAAATGACCCTCAAGCGTCCCCCTGCCCCACAACTGCCCCCCCAAGTGCCCCCCAATTGCCTCCAAAGTGCCCCCCAAGTGTCCCCACAACTGCCCCCCAACCTCCTTCTGCCCCCCAAGTGCCCCCCAACCACGCGGAGCCTCATCGGCCCCTCCCCCAGCACCCCGGGGATCAGCCAATCAGAGGGCGGGGGGCGTGGCCCTGGGGAGCCAGATCCCGGCAGGTTTGGACCAATCAGAGAACAGTGGGAGTAGATTTCCACCCACCCACCCATCCCCCCCAACCGCTGGCAGCCAATCAGAGGCCGCGCTTCACCCGCCCTCCCGTCCAATGGGAGAGCAGCGGGGCCAGGAGCTCCCGAAGCAACCGGCCAATCAGGGGCTGCCCCCGCCCTCAGCCAATCAGGGCGGGGATCTGCTCCCCTACGGGCGGGGCAGGGACCAATGGGAGGCGGGAGCCGGTGGATTCCGGGCTCTCGGCCAATCAGGAGGCAGCATTAGGGGAGAGGGCGTGGTCTGAGCCCCACAGGGAGGGGGCGTGGCCACGGGAGGGGGCGTGGCCGTGGGATGGGGCGTGGCCTGAGTCCCCTTCCCGGTCTGTAACGGTCGGAGTGGAGCGGCCGTGGGGTGAGGGGGGAGGGGGCGACGGGGGGAGGGGAGGGTCTGGGGGGTGGGGGAGGGGAGTGGGGGGTGGGGGGAGGGGTGGCAGTGGGGGAGGGGCAGGGGGATCCCCCCACACACACCCCTCCCCCTCCCTCCCGGGTTCCCCCCTCCGGCACATCTGGAAATCATCGGGGTGGGGGTTGGGCGGGAGGGGCCGGGTGGGGGAGGGGCTGTGGGGCAGCCGTGGGGCAGCCGCGAGGGTCCCGCTGCCCCCCTCCCCCCCCAGCTCCCGCCATGAGTTTCCTGCTCTTCGCCGTCTCCGCCCTCCACGTCCTCGTCCTCGTCCTCCTCTTCGTCGCCACCCTGGACAAGGTCGGACTTGGGGGGCTGGGACCCATAGCGCGGGACTTGGGGGGCTCGGCCCCATAGCGATGGGACTTGGGAGGCTGGGCCCCGTAGCAACGGGACTTGGGGGGCTGGGACCCATAGCGTGGGACTTGGGGGGCTCAGCCCCATAGCGCGGGACTTGGTGGGTTGGGCCCCACAGCAATGGGACTTGGGGGGCTTGGCCCCATAGCGGTTGGACTTGGAGAGCTGAGACCCACAGATCACCCCACACCTGAGGATCCAGGCGTCTGGGACCCACATTTCTCCCTCCGCCCCGCCCCACACGTCACCTCCGTGCCCCCCCCAGCCCTCCCTGCCCCACATGTGTCCACCTCTGCCCCACACGTGTCTCCCTGCCCCATACATCCCCCTCCTACCCCACACATCCCCTCGCCCCACACATCCCCCCTGCCCCACACATTTTCTCCGCCCCGTCCCACATCTTCCCCTGCCCCACACATCCCTCCGCCCCTCACATCCCTCCCCGCCCCACACACCCCCCCCACCCCACACATCTCCCTGCCCCACACATTTTCTCCCCCCTGCCCCGCATCTCCCCCTGCCCCACAAATCTTCTCACCCCCTGCCCCACACATCTCCCCCTGCTCCACACAACTCCCCCCTGCCCCACACATCTCCCCCTGCCCCACATCTCCCCCCTGCCCCACACATCCCCGCCCCACACGTGTGCCCCCAGGGCTGGTGGGTGCTGCCGGACGCGGGGGCGCTGAACCTCTGGTACGACTGCGTGTTCCAGAACAGCACCCGCAGCTGGGCCTGCGCCAGCGTCGCCGACAGCCGTGAGCCGCCGGGGTCGGGGGCAGGGGGGACATCTGTGGGGCAGGGGGATGTGTGGGGCAGGGGGATGTGTGGGGCAGGGGGGACATCTGTGGGGCAGGGGGATGTGTGGGCAGGAGGGGACATCTGTGGGGCAGGGGGATGTGTGGGGCAGGAGAGGACATCTGTGGGGCAGGGGGGACATCTGTGGGGCAGGGGGATGTGTGGGGCAGGAGGGGACATCTGTGGGGCAGGGGGGATGTGTGGGGCAGGAGTAGACATCTGTGGGGCAGGGGGGATGTGTGGGCAGGAGGGGACATCTGTGGGGCAGGGGGATGTGTGGGGCAGGGGGATGTGTGGGGCAGGGGGGACATCTGTGGGGCAGGGGGATGTGTGGGGCAGGAGGGGACATCTGTGGGGCAGGGGGGATGTGTGGGGCAGGAGTAGACATCTGTGGGGCAGGGGGGATGTGTGGGCAGGAGGGGACATCTGTGGGGCAGGGGGATGTGTGGGGCAGGGGGATGTGTGGGGCAGGGGGGACATCTGTGGGGCAGGGGGATGTGTGGGGCAGGGGGATGTGTGGGGCAGGGGGGACATCTGTGGGGCAGGGGGATGTGTGGGGCAGGAGTAGACATCTGTGGGGCAGGGTGGATGTGTGGGGCAGGAGGGGACATCTGTGGGGCAGGGGGATGTGTGGGGCAGGAGGGGACATCTGTGGGGCAGGGGGGACATCTGTGGGGCAGGGGGATGTGTGGGGCAGGGGGATGTGTGGGGCAGGGGGGACATATGTGGGGCAGGGGGTGTGGGGCACTGGGGGTGTGTCACCGTGCTGTGGGTCTGTGGCCAAGGGTGTGTCCTGCCCCCTGACCCCTGACCCCTGCCCCTGCCCCTGCCCCCAGCCCAGCTGCGGGCGGTGCAGGGGCTCCTGCTGGGGGCGCTGCTGCTCTCGGGCGCCGCCTTCGCCCTCTTCCTGTGGCAGCTGCACGCGGGGCCCCGGGGGCGGCTCTTCTCCGCCTCGGGGGGGGCCCAGATCCTCGCAGGTCCGTGACCCCCGAAACGGGGGGACCCCCCACCCCCCAGAGACCCCCCAAACCCCCGGGGACCCCCCCAAACCCCCACAGACACCCCCCACCCCCCAGACACCCCCCCAAATCCTGGTGCCCTCCCCCCAAACCAGGGTGTGCGCCCCCCCCCCCCCAGGGCCCCCCCCAAACACTGGGTTTCCCCCCAAATCCCGGCACACCCCCCCCCCACCCCCAGAATTCCCCCCCCCCAAACTGGGGCCACACCCACAAACCAGGGGGGGTGGGTGTGTGTCCCCAAATCCTGCCCCCCCCCCAACCCCCCCGGACCCCCCAAACTCCCGGGACTCCCCCAAACCTCTGTGAACCCCCCCCGTGAAATCCTGGGTGTCCCCCTCCCAAACTGGGGGGGGTGTGTCCCCCCCCAATCCCCAGGGCCCCCCCTAAACACCGGGGTGTCCCCCCCCTTCCCCCCCCCCCTCCTGACGGACACGTGACCCGCAGGGCTGGCGGTGCTGGTGGGGGCGGGGCTGTACGCGGCGTGGGGGGGCCGCCCCCCCGGCGGCCATTTTGGCCACTGCTTCGTCCTGGCCTGGCTCTGCGTCCCCCTGGCCCTGGCCAGCGGCGTCACCTACATCCACCTGCGCAAGAGGGAGTGACCCCGCCCCCGGCCCCGCCCCCCCGGCTCGCCCCGTCCAATGGGGTGGGGGCGACGAGGAGGCCGACAGCAACGCCCATCCCCCTCCCCACCCCGCCCCCCGGCGTCACCGACGGCGTCGACGCGGCCGATGACATCACGGACGGCATCAACGGGGCCGGTGACGTCATGAATTGGGGCAGCGTGGCCAATGACATCGCCAACGGCACCAACAGGGCCAATGACGTCATCAGCGGCATCGGTGCGGCCAATGACGTGCTGGCCAGGGCCAGGGTGTCCGGTGACGTCATCAACAGCACCAACACGGCCAATGACATCACCAGTGACATCGACGTGGCCCATGACGTCATGAGGAGGGCCAGTGTGGCCAGTGACATCACCAGGAGCCAATGACGTCATCAATGGCATCGGCGTGGCCAATGACATGCTGGCCAGGGCCAGGGCGGCCAATGACGTCATCAACAGCCTCAACGCGGCCAATGACATCACTAAAGGCTTCAACGTGGCCAATGACGTCATCAGCGGCATCAACTTTGGACAGTGACGTCATCAACACGACCAGTGCGGCCAATGACAACCCGGCGCCCAGCCCTGGCCCCGCCCCTGGCTGACGTCATCGCCGCACAGGCGTGACATCACCGCGACCCCCGCCCGGCCCAGCCGTGAGGCGATGACGTCACCAGGGGGAGGGGGCGTGACCTCAGCTTGACGTCACCCCGTGCCGGGCGTGTCGGGACTCGCTGGACTCTCCCCGTGGCCGCGTCACCCCGCCCCGCCCCCACGCCCCGCCCCCACGCCGGACGCTCCCACCATCCCCCACAAACCCCGCCCCCCACCCACCCAACCCCCGGCGCCCGCAGGCCCCGCCCAGCCCCGCCCCCCCAGCGCCGGGCGCGAGGCAGCGGGGCAGGGGGGCGGGACGACCCCGGGGGGGCGGATCCCGGGGGGCGGATCCCGGGGGGCGGATCCCGGGCGGGGATTGGCCGTTTCCCTGGTCGGGCCGCGGGGGTTCGCTGCCCGCCGGTGCCGTTGCTGTCGGGAACAAGCGGCGTCGCCGCGGCCCCACCCACGTGTGGCTGCTCTTGCCTGGGATTGGTTAAAAGCCTCCAGGGGGCGGGGAGGGGACAGGGCGTGACCTCACCCTGCTCCGGGCGTGACAGCAGCTTCTTCTGGTGTGACGTCACCCTGTGACGTCACCCTGCTCTGGGTGTGATGTCACTGTGTGATGTCACCATGTGACATCACCCTGTTCCGGGCGTGACGTCACCTCCTACAGGTGTGACGTCACCCTATGATGTCACCCTGCTCTGGGCGTGATGTCACCTTGCTCCGGGTGTGACGTCACCCTGCTACAGGTGTGACATCAGCCTCTTCTGGGTGTGATGTCACCCTGTGACGTCACCCTGCTCTGGGTGTGACATCACCCTCCTACAGGTGTGACGTCACCCTGTTCTGGCGTGACGTCACCCTCTTACGGGTGTGACATCAGCTTCTAGGTGTGACGTCACCCTGCTCTGGGTGTGACGTCGCTGCCAGGCGCCGCCCTCTGCCGGGGGTGTGACGTCACAGGTGGGGGGGTGTGTGTGACGTCATCGGGCGGGTCCCCGCCTCCGCCCCCGGGAAGAACGAGCGGCTGCCCCGGAGCACTGTGGGTACCGGGGGGGCCCCGGAAGCAGAGCGGGGTGCGGGTGGGGCTGGGACCCCCTTTATTGCCCCTGGGGGGGTTTTGGGGGGGGGGATGGGCCCCCCCCAGGCTCGGGGGAGGGTCTGGAGGTCGCCCCTCCCCCCCCCCCCTTTCAGCCCCCCCGGGGGCGGCTCAGGGGGGGGGAGGGGCCGCCCTGAGCCCCCCCGGCTCCTCGGGGGTGTTCGGGGGAGCCCCCGCCGGGGTCCCGGGGGGTGTCGGGGGGGGGAGGAGGGGGGCGCCCCCCAGCTCCCGCAGCCGCTGGCAGGCGCGCCGGGCGGGGAAGGCGAGCGGGAGCCCGAAGCGGCGCCGCAGCCACGCCTCGACCTCGGCCTGCAGCCGCGCCTCGAGCCCCGCGCCCGCGCCTGGGGGAGGGGCGGCGTCAGGGGGCGGGGCGGGGGGCGGGGCGGGGACACCCCCACCCCCAGAGCCGCCCGTAGCCCCGCCATGTCCCGCCCATCCCGCCCCGCCCCCCATCCCTCACCCCCCATCCCCCCAAATCCCCCCGCCCCTCCCCCACATCCCCCTCTGCCCCTCCCCAGCTTCCCCCTACCTCCATCGCCCCTCCCCCATCCCTTACCCCTCCCCTGCCCCACCCCATAGCCCCTCCCCATCACCCCAACCCCTCCCCCAGCCCCTCCCCCATAGCCCCTCCCCCATAATCCTTTACCCTCCCCCCGCCCCTCCCCCATCATCCTTTGACCCTCCCCCATTGCCCCTCCCCCCGTAGTCCCTCCCCCCATCACCCCTCACCCTTCACCCCTCCCCCACCGCTCCTCCCCCTCCCCCCGCCCCTCCCCCCATAACCCTTTCCCCATCACCCTTCACCCCTCCCCCACAACCCCTTACCCTTCACCCCTCCCCCATCGCCCCTCCCCCATAGCCCCTCCCCCATCACCCTTTACCCCATTGCCCCTCCCCCCTCCCTCTCCCCCTTTGCCCCTCCTCCCCCCACAACCCCTCCCCCTTCACCCTTTACCCCTCCCCCTGCCCCTCCCCCTTTACCCCTCCCCCTCCCCATAACCCCTCCCCCATCACCCCTCCCCCTTTACCCCTCCCCCCCCGCCCCTCCCCGCACCCCCGCAGCGGGGCAGGAAGCTCCGGGCCAGCAGCGCCTCCTTGGTGGCCTCGTCCTGCGCCCGCCGGGTCAGGGCGGCCACCAGGTCCCCGTGCTGGGCCGTGGCTCGGCGGGAGCGGGCCTGGGCCAGCGCCAGCCCCGCGGCCGCGCGGCGCCGGGAGAAGGCCTGGGGGGCGGGGGGGGGCGGGGGGGGGACACACGGACACACGGGGGGGAGGGGACACACACGCCCGCCGGCCTCGCGCCTCGCCGGGACACAAAATGGCGCCGCGAGGCCCGGAGGGAGGAACCCCCCGAAATAGCCCCCCCCGCCCCCCCAAACCCGGCTGTACCCCCCCTGGACCCCGATGCACTTTGTGCCCCCCCCAAACCCCTCATACCCCCTCCAGGGCCCCCAACCCCCCCCCACATTTGTCCCTGTGTCCCCCCCAGACCCCCCCAGGCCCCCCCAAACCACCCAACCCCCCCCAATCCCCCCCCATGTCACCCCAACCCCCCCCCATACCCCCCCTGTACCCCCCCAAACCACCCCAAATCCCCCCCGTGTCCCTCCATACTGCCCCCAGCCCCCCCAAACCCCCCCAATCCCCCCCAAATCCCCTCTGTGTCCCCTCACACCCCCCACACCCTCCCCAAACCCCCCCATTGCCCCCCGCACCCCCCCAAATCCCCCCCCGTGTCCCCTCATACCCCCCCAAACCCCCCCCAAACCCCCCCAACCCCCCAAACCCCCCCTGTGTCCCCCCGTATGCCCCCAACCCCCCCCCAAACCCCCCCGTACCCCCCAAACTCCCCCCAAACCCCCCCGTGTCCCCTCAAACCCCCCCAAACCCCCCCAACCCCCCCCATGTCACCCCATATGCCCCCAACCCCCCCTAAACCCCCCCCAATCCCCCCCAAACCCCCCCGTGTCCCCCCATATGCCCCCAACCCCCCCCAAACCCCCCCTGTGTCCCCCCGTATGCCCCCAACCCCCCCCCCAAACCCCCCTGTACCCCCCCAAACTCCCCTCAAACCCCCCCAATCCCCCCCTGTGTCCCCCATATGCCCCCAACCCCCCCCCCCCAACCCCCCTGTACCCCCAAACTCTCCCCAAAGCCCCCCGTGTCCCCTCAAACCTCCCCCAAACCCCCCCAACCCCCCCCGTGTCACCCCATATGCCCCCAACCCCCCCTAAACCCCCCCCAAATCCCCCCCCGTGTCCCCCCATATGCCCCCAATATGCCCCCACCCCCCCCCAAACCGCCCCGTGTCCCCCCAAACCCCCCCAAACCCCCCCTGTGTCCCCCCGTATGCCCCCAAACCCCCCCCAAACCCCCCCGTACCCCCCCAAATCCCCCCAAATCCCCCCTGTGTCCCCTCAAACCCCCCCAATCCCCCCCAATCCCCCCCCGTGTCCCCCCATATGCCCCCAACCCCCCCCCAAACCCCCCGTACCCCCCCAAATCCCCCCAATCCCCCCCAATCCCCCCCCGTGTCCCCTCAAACCCCCCCAAACCCCCCCAAACCCCCCCAAACCCCCCCCGCGCCCCCACCTTGGCCCCGCGGAAGGTGAGGAGGGCGGCGAGGGCGAGCAGGAGGCCGGTGGCCCCCACCTTGAGGTCGGCCATGAGCCCCAGGCCCAGGTTGAGGAAGAGGAGGGCGCCCCAGGCCGCCAGCCCCAGGTGCAGGCGGGCGCGGGCCAGGGGGGGCGTCCGCACGCGCCCCCGCCCCAGCAGCAGCTCCAGCGCCTCCAGGGGCACCTCCCGGAACCCCCCCAGCTCCAGGCCGCCCCCCCGCGGCCGCGCCACCACCACCACGCGGCGGAAGTAGCGTCTGGGGGGGGGGACACAGACACACAGACACGACACCCCGAAAATGGAACCGGCGACACGGAGAGCGGAACCCCCAAATCACGGCGCCCCCCCAAACTGCGCCCGCCCCCCCCCCCCGGACCCCCAGACCCAGAGACCGCCAAAACACGGAGCCCCCAAACCAGCACCCTGCACCCCAAATCCTGAATATGGAGCCCCCCCCCGAGCCCTGAACCCCCAAATCACGGCACCCCCCAAACCGCAGCCGCCCCCCCGAACCCCCAAACCCAGGACCCCCAAACCATGGAGCCCCCAAACCCGGCACTCTGCACCCCCAAACCGCGGCCCCCCCCCCGGACCCCAAAACCCGGAGCCCCCCAAAACATGGAGCCCCCCAGAGCCCTGAACCCCAAATCCCGGCGCCCCCCAAACTGCGGCCCCCCCCAGACCCCCAGACCTGGAGTCCCCCCAAGTCCCAGCACCCCCAAACCCGGCACTCTGCACCCCCAAACCGCAGCCGCCCCCCCCCGGACCCCAAAACCTGGTGCCCCCCAAAACATGGAGCCCCCCCAAGCCCTGAACCCCCAAATCACGGCACCCCCCAAACCGCGGCCCCCCCCCGGCCCCCCAGACCCGGAGCCCCCCAAACACGGAGCCCCCCGAGCCCTGCACCCCCAAACCCGACACCCCCAAACCGCAGCCCCCCCAGCCCTTCCCCCCCTCAATCCCATCCCCCACCCTCTTACGGCCCCTCCCCCTGACCCCCAAGTCGCCCCTCCCCCACCAACGCCCCTCCCCCATGGCCCCTCCCCCACACTCACACCCCTCCCCCATCCTCCTCCCCCCACGCCCCTCCCCCCACTGGCCTGGGTGGGGCCGGGGGGGGGCGGGACCAGCGCCGGGGCGTGTCCTCGGGGGGGGGGAGGGGCAGGGGCCCCACCCGCTGCCCCAGGGCCCAGAACTGGATCTCGTCGTAATCGTGGGGGCGGAGCGAGACCTGGGGGGAGGGGCGGGGGGGGAGGGGCTATGGGGGGGGAGGGGCACGGGGTGGGGGGAGGGGAGCTCTGGGCACCCCCCAACCCCCATCAGCGGGTGCTAAACCCCCTCCCCCCTCCTTCCTCCCGTGGGGGCCGCACCCCCCGCCCCTCCCCCAGCGCCCCTCCCCCAGCCGCGCCCCTCCCCCACCTGCGCCTCGTCCTGCGGGTGCTGAACCTCGAGGGTGAAGGCGACGGCGGCGTCGGGCACCCGCTGGAAATTGGCCTCGGCCAGGAGCGGGGCCAGCGCGGCCCACCACGCGCCGAGCCCGCCGGGCCCCCCCCGCGCCCCCCCGCGGGCCCCCCGCGCCCCCCCAGTCCCGGGAGGGGTCGATGGGGCCGTACAGGGCCTGCGGGGGGGAGGGGAGGCGTCAGGGCGGCCGGCTCCGCCCCCAGCGCCCGAACCCCGACCCACAGCGCCCGAACGCTGCCCCATAGCACCTGAACGCTGACCCATAGCGCCCAACTCTGCCCCATAGCGTCTAACTCTGCCCCACAGTGCCCGAACGCTGACCCATAGCGCCTGAACGCTGACCCATAGCGTCCAAACGCTGACCCATAGCACCCAACTCTGCCCCATAGCGCCCGAATGCTGACCCATAGCAACCGAACGCTGACCCATAGCGCCCAACTCTGCCCCATAGCGTCTAACTCTGCCCCACAGCGCCCGAACGCTGACCCATAGCGCCTGAACGCTGACCCATAGCGCCCGAACGCTGACCCATAGCGCCCAACTCTGCCCCATAGCGTCTAACTCTGCCCCACAGCGCCCGAACGCTGACCCATAGCGCCTGAACGCTGACCCATAGCGCCCGAACGCTGACCCATAGCGCCCAACTCTGCCCCATAGCATCCAACTCTGCCCCACAGTGCCCGAACGCTGACCCATAGCGCCCGAACGCTGACCCATAGCGCCCGAACGCTGCCCCATAGCGCCCAACTCTGCCCCATAGCACCCGAACCCTGACACGTAGCGCCCCATTCTGCCCCATAGCGTCCGAACGCTGCCCCATAGCACCCAACTCTGCCCCACAGTGCCCAAATGCTGCCCCACAGCACCCAACTCTGCCGCATAGCGCCCAAACCCCGACCCATAGCGCCCAACTCTGCCCCATAGCACCCAAACGCTGCCCCATAGTGCCCAAACGCTGCCCCATAGCACCCGAACCCCGACCCATAGGGCTCAAACCCCGCCCCATAGCGCCCAACTCTGCCCCACAGTGCCCGAATTCTGCCCCATAGCACCCAACTCTGCCCCATAGCACCCGAACGCTGCCCCATAGCGCCCAACTCTGCCCCATAGCGCCTGAACTCCGCCCCACGGCGCCCGACCGTGGTGTCGGGTACCTGGAGGTGCAGGTGCAGCCGGTGGTAGCGGGGGTGCAGCGATTGGTCGAGGCGGGCGGCGAAATCCAGGAAATCGGCTCGGGATTGGCCGGAGGGGTGGAACTCCTGGGGGTCACAGGGGGGTCACCGGGGGGTCAGGGGGGTCCCTATATCCCAGCGCCCCCCGTGTCCCCCCCACCCCCCATCGCCATGAGCCCCCCGATGTCCCCTGATGACCCCGACGGGTCCCCAATGTCCCCCCAACCCCCCATGACCCCCCCGCGACCCCCATGACCCCCCTGTGACCCCCCTGTGACCCCCCTGTGACCCCCCATGACACCCCGGGACACCCCATGAGCCCCCCAGTTCCCCCCGCACCCTCTATGACCCCCCCATGACCCTCCATGACCCCCTGTGACCCTCCCATGACCCCCCCGACCCCCCCGTGACCCCCCCGTCCCCCCATGATCCCCTGCGCTCCCCCGACCCCTCCCTGTCCCCCCCTGACCCCCCCTCGCCCCCCCTGAGCCCTCCATGACCCCCCTGACCCCCCCATGACCCCCCCGACCCCTCCCCGTCCCCCCCATGACGCCCCATGACCCCCCGTGACCCCCCCCGACCCCTCCCTGTCCCCCCCATGACCCCCCTGACCCCTCCCTGTCCCCCCCGTGACCCCCCTGTGACCCCCCATGACCCCCCCGTGACCCCCCCCGACCCCCGTGACCCCCCCGCCCCACCCGCAGCAGCTCCCCCCGCAGCTCCCGCGGGCTCAGGGGCACGAAGTTGTCCCGGAACTGTCGCTCCCACCCGGGGGGGGCCTCGGCCTGGCCCCGCCCCCCCCGCGCCCCCCGCGCCCGCGCCACCACGGCGGCCGCCAGTGACGTCAGAGCCCCCGGCGGTGACGTCACGGCGGGCGAAGGCGGCGGCGGGGGTGACGTCACGACCGCGCGCCCGACGCGGAGCATCCTGGGGGGGGGGGGGGAGAGAGAGAGAAGGGGCGGGGCTTCGGTCACGTGGCACAAGGGTGGGGTCGCGCCACGCCTGAGGAGCGTGGAGGGGGCGGGGCCTCGAGGCCACGCCCCTCCCCAGGGCGGGGCGGGGGGGTGAAAGGGGGGAAAATGGGCGGGGGGGCACTGGGGGGGGGGGTCTGGGGGTGAAATGGGGTGTGGGGGGGCACTGGGGGGGCAATGGGGGTGACATGGGGGGGCACTGGGGGGTGCAGGGGTGCTGGGGGGGGCACTGGGGGGGGTCTGGGGGTGAAATGGGGGCGCGGGGGGTTATGGGGGGGCACTGGGGGTGTGGGGGGGCCGGGGGGGCACTGGGGGGGTGAAATGGGGGGTGCAATAGGGGGGGTCAAAGGGGGGGGCCGGGGCACAATGGGGGGGTGTGGGGGGGGGCCGGGGGGGTGAAATGGGGGCGCGGGGGGTTATGGGGGGGGCACTGGGGGGGTGACATGGGGGGCACTGGGGGCTGTGGGGGGGCTCTGGGGGGGCGCGGGGGGTTATGGGGGGCTGGGGGGGGCGGGGGGGTGAAATGGGGGCGCCCGGGGGGGGGTGCGGGGGGGGGGGGGGGTTTGTCCCGTCCCTGACCTGCCGCCGCCGCTGACATTGACACTGCGCATGCGCGCCCGCAGGCCCCGCCCCCAGCGCACATGGGGCGGGGCCTCGCGGAAGGGGCGTGGTCAGCCGTGCGCATGCGCATCGCGTCCCCCCCCCTCCGCGGCAGAAAGGGCGGGAAGGGAAAAAGGCGGGAAAAGAGGCGCTGAGGGGAAGGGGGGGGCGGCTGCGGGACCCCCGGGGCTGAGGGACCCCCGGGACCCCCCCGGGACCCCCCCGGACCCCTGAGACCCCCCCGGGACCCCCCCGGACCCCCCCGGGACCCCCCCGGCACCGGGTGAGCCCCGGGGACCCCTCAATGGCGGCGGGGGGGGACGGGGGTGGGTGCGGCCCCCCCTTTGCCCCGGCCCCGGGGCTCTGTCATGGCGGCGGCGGGGGGGGGGGGAAGGTTCGGGCCCATCGCTCCCCCCCCCCGTCCTTCATCCTCCTCATCGTCACCCCCTCCCCTCCAGCCTTCATCCCCTCCCCTCATCATCCTCCACCCCTCGGCCTTCATCCTCCTCATCCTCCTCCTCCCATTCCCTGCCCTTCATCCTCATCCTCACCCCCGGTCCCCCCTCCCTCGGCCTTCATCCTCATCCTCATCTTCATCCTCATTTCTGGTCCCTTGCCCTTCATCCCTCATCCTCATTCCTTCATCTTCATCCTCCTCATCCTCTCCCATTCCCTCTCCTTCATCTTCATCCCCTTCCCCTTCTTCATCCTCATCCTCCTCATCCTCTTCCTCCCATCCCTCGCCCTTCATCCCTCATCCCTTGCCCTTCATCCTCATCCTCCTCATCCTCTTCCATTCCCTGCCCTTCATCTTCATCCCCTTCCTCATCCTCACCCCCGGTCCCCCCTCCCTCGGCCTTCATCCTCATCATCTTCATCCTCACCCCCGGTCCCCCCTCCCTCAGCCTTCATCCTCATCATCTTCATCCTCACCCCTGGTCCTTCGCCCTTCATCCCTCATCCTCATTCCTTCATCTTCATCCTCCTCATCCTCTCCCATTCCCTGCCCTTCATCCTCATCCCCTTCCCCTCCCTCCTCATCCTCGTGTCCCATCATGGCGGATCCCCCTTGTCCCGCCCCAGCAGGCGCCACCTGCCGGCCGCAGCCGGGGGCAATTAACGATGCCCCTTAATTAGCCCCGGATCGCTAATTAACGAGCCCCAGGCTCTTAAGAATTAATTAGTCACACACACACCCCCCTATGGCGTCCTGCCCCACAACTGTCCCCCAGCCCCACAACTGCCCCATAACCCCAATCTCCTGCCCCACAACTGCCCCCCAGCCCCACAACTGCCCCCCAGCCCCAATCTCCTGCCCCACAACTGCCCCATAACCCCGATCTCCTGCCCCACAACTGCCCCCCAGCCCCACAACTGCCCCATAACCCCAATCTCCTGCCCCACAACTGCCCCCCAGCCCCAATCTCCTGCCCCACAACTGCCCCCCAGCCCCACAACTGCCCCATAACCCCAATCTCCTGCCCCACAACTGCCCCCCAGCCCCACAACTGCCCCCCAGCCCCAATCTCCTGCCCCACAACTGCCCCATAACCCCAATCTCCTGCCCCACAACTGCCCCATAACCCCAATCTCCTGACCCACAACTGCCCCCTCAGCCCCACAACTGCCCCATAACCCCAATCTCCTGACCCACAACTGCCCCATAACCCCGATCTCCTGCCCCACAGCCCCACATGTGCCCCCAACTGCCCCCCCATTTCCCACCTCCTCCCCATAACCCTGCAATCTCCTGCCCCACAACTGCCCCCCCAATCTCCTGCCCCCCGGCCCCGCCCCACCCCTGGGGGGTTTGGGGGGATAACGGGGGGCGGGGCCGGGGGGCGGAGTCTGTAGCGGCCGGTCCTGAATCCCAATGACCCCCCCGGGGGTGTGTGTGTGTGTGTGTGTGTGTGTGTGTCTGTGTGTCTGTGTGTGTGTCTGTGTCCGACCGCCCCCCCCGTCTGTCCGGCTCGGGGGCGGGGCAGGGGGCGTGGCTTGTCCCAGGGGGCGTGGCCGGCGCCGGTGTCCCAGTGCCCGGGAGCGGCGGCGGCGGGATGCGGTGGGGAGCGTGAGAGGTGAGCGGGGACCCCCCCACAGCCCCCCCCGACACCCCGACACAACACCCTGACACCCCCCAACACCCCGGCACAACCCCCCCGACCTCCCCCGACACCCCAACGCACCCCCCACCCTGACACAACCCCCCCGACCCCCCCCCGGGCACCCCCAGCACAACCCCCCGACACCCTCCAACACCCCTCGGTCCGCCTGACACCCCCCCCACACCCCCCCCGCCTCCCCGACACAACACCCTGACCCCCCCGACACCCCTGAGCACCCCCTCGAAACAACACCCCTCCCCACAACACCCCGCCCTTACAACCTGTAACACCCCGACACCCTCCAACACCTCAACGACCCCCCGACACCCCCAAAACACCCTGACACCCCCCCCGGACATCTCCGACCCCCCCCCTCCCAACACAACACCCCGACACAACACCCCGCCCTTACAACCTGTAACACCCCGACACCCTGCAACACCTTAACACCCCCCCCAACACCTCGACACCCCCGAAACACCCCCCCGGCACCCCCAAACCCCCCCCCCGACCCCCCCCGACACCGCGACTGCCCCCAACACCCGCCACAACACCCCGACACCTCGCTTTTCCCTCACGTATGTGGCCCCTGGAGGGGGGGGGGGAGGCCGGGGGGGGGCAGGGGGGGGCAGGAGGGGCGGGGGGGGGCAGGGGGGGGCCCTGGGGACGGGGACAGGCGGGGACGGGGACAGGCGGCCCGGCAGCCGCACAGCCGCACGCTCCGGCCCCATTAGTATTCTGTGAGCGGCGGCGGGTGCTGCAGGGTTGGGGGGGGGAGTGGTGGCGGGGCTGGACTGGGGGGGACTGGGAGGGACTGGGATGCAGTGAGGGGGGACTGGGAGGGACTGGGATGCAGTTAGAGGGGACTGGGGGGGGAATGGGAGGGACTGGGATGCAGTGAGGGGGGACTGGGAGGGACTGGGATGCAGTTAGAGGGGACTGGGGGGGGACTGGGATGCAGTGAGGGGGGACTGGGAGGGACTGGGATGCAGTTGGGGGGGACTGGGATGCAGTGAGGGGGGACTGGGAGGGACTGGGATGCAGTTAGAGGGGACTGGGGGGGGACTGGGAGGGACTGGGATGCAGTTAGAGGGGACTGGGAGGGACTGGGATGCAGTTGGGGGGGACTGGGAGGGACTGGGATGCAGTTAGAGGGGACTGGGAGGAACTGGGATGCAGTTGGGGGGGACTGGGATGCAGTGAGGGGGGACTGGGAGGAACTGGGATGCAGTGAGGGGGGACTGGGATGCAGTGAGGGGGGACTGGGAGGGACTGGGATGCAGTTAGAGGGACTGGGAGGAACTGGGATGCAGTTAGAGGGACTGGGAGGGACTGGGATGCAGTTAGAGGGACTGGGAGGGACTGGGATGCAGTGAGCGGGGACTGGGAGGGACTGGGATGCAGTTGGGGGGAACTGGGAGGGACTGGGATGCAGTTAGAGGGGACTGGGAGGGACTGGGAGGTGCTGGGGGGGGCAGACTGGAACCCAACTGGGTGAACTGGATTTGGGGGGGGGCGGGGACCCTTTTGGGGGTCCCCCCTCACCCTCCCTCCCCCCCCCAGGTGCAGCTGCCGCCTCCGACCCCCCCGTGTCCCCCCGTGTCCCCCCGTGTCCCCCCCCTGTCCCCCCCGGACCCCCCCCGGCCGAGATGAGGCAGAGCCGCCCCCCCCGGAGCTCGGGGCAGGTACGGCGGGGGGGGGGTGGGGACATTTGGGGACATTTGGGGACATTTGGGGACACGGGGGGGCCCGGGGGGGGCCCGGGGGGTGTGGGGGTGCTGACTGTGTGTCCCCCCCCGTGTCCCCGCTGACGGGGGGGCTCTGCGGCAGGGACCTGCCTGCCCCCCCCCCCGCCTGCCCGTGACCCCCCCGGCCCTGCCTGTCCCCCCCCGCCACCCGCACTCTGCCTGCGCCCGTCCCCAGTCCCCCGGGACACCTGATTGGGAGACACTGGGAGACACTGGGGGGCACTGGGGCACACTGGGGGGGCACTGGGGTGCAATGGGAGGCACTGGGGGAGCACTGGGAGGCACTGGGGGGACACTAGAAGGCACTGGGAGGCACTGGGGGAGCACTGGGAGGCACTGGGGGGGCACTGGGAGGCACTGGGGGGGCACTGGGAGGCACTGGGGGGCACTGGGAGGGCACTGGGGGATACTGGGAGGGCACTGGGGGATACTGGGAGGTACTGGTGGGCACTATCCCAACCACCCCAGGTTCCGGGGGGTTACTGGGGGATACTGGGAGACACTGGTGCGCTCCCTTCCCACCAGTACGTCCCCCTGCCCCGGCTCCTCCGTCCGCCATCTTGTCCCCGCCCTCCTCCCTCCCCCCTCCCGCAGGGCACGGCGCCATGACCCCCCCGCGGGGCCCCTCCCCCGCCGGCAGGATGCTCTTCGCCTTGGCCTTGGCCTGCGCCAGCCCCTTCCTGGAGCCCCGCCCCGAGGGCCCCGCCCGGCGCGCGCTCAACGTGGCCGTCGTCCTGAGCGGCGCCTCCTACGGCCCCGCCGGGCCCCGCCTCGGGCCCGGAACCTTCCGGAACTTCTCGCTGGAGGTGAACGCGGTGGGGGTGGTGCTGAACGACACCGACCCCCGCAGCCTGATCGTGCGCCTCTGCGACGTCCTCTCGTCCCTGCGCATCCACGGCGTGGTCTTCGAGGACGACGCCCGCTCCGAGGCCGTGGCCCAGATCCTCGACTTCATCTCGGCCCAGACCTCCGTGCCCATCGTCGGCATCAACGGCGGCGCCGCCATCGTCCTCACGCCCAAGGTGGGGGCGTGGGCAGGGGGCGGGGCACGGATGGCCCCGCCCCGGATGGCCCCGCCCCGGATGGCCCCGCCCCGGATGGCCCCAACTGTGTCTGGGGGTGCCCAACTGTCCCCAACTCGACTGTCCCGGCCCCACCCGGCTGTCCCCACCCGACTGTCTGTCCCCAACCGACTGTCCCCAACCGTGTCTGGAGGTGCCCGACTGTCCCCACCCCAACTGTCCCCAATCAACCGTCCCCACCCAACTGTCCCTAACTGTGTCTGGGGGTGCCCAACTGTCCCCACCCGACTGTCTGTCCCCAACCGACTGTCCCCAACCGTGTCTGGAGGTGCCCGACTGTCCCCAACTCGACTGTCCCCACCTCACCCGACTGTCTGTCCCCAATCAACTGTCCCCAACCGTGTCTGGAGGTGCCCGACTGTCCCCACCCCAACTGTCCCCAACTGTGTCTGGGGGTGCCCAACTGTCCCCAACTCAACTGTCCCGGCCCCACCCAGCTGTCCCCAATCGACTGTCCCCAACCAACTGTCCCAGATTGTCCCCAACTCGACTGTCTGTCCCCAATCGACTGTCCCCACCCCAACTGTCCCCAACTGTGTCTGGGGGTGCCCAACTGTCCCCAACTCGACTGTCCCGGCCCCACCCGGCTGTCCCCAATCGACTGTCCCCAACCAACTGTCCCCACCCCGATTGTCCCCAACTTGACTGTCTGTCCCCAATCGACTGTCCCCACCCGACTGTCCCCAACCGTGTCTGGAGGTGCCTGACTGTCCCCACCCGATTGTCCCTACCCTGACTGTCCCCACCCAGCTGCCCCCACCCAACTGTCTGTCCCCAATCAACCATCCCCACCCAACTGTCCCCAACTGTGTCTGGGGGTGCCCAACTGTCCCCACCCCACCTGGCTGTCCCCACCCGACTGTCTGTCCCCAATCAACTGTCCCCAACTGTGTCTGGAGGTGCCCGATTGTCCCCACCCAGCTGTCCCCACCTGACTGTCCCCAACTGTGTGTGGAGGTGCCCGGCTGTCCCCACCCGGCTGTCCCCACCCCGACTGTCCCCAGCCCAGCCCCAGCCTCATCTAGAGCCACCCAGCTGTCCCCAGTTCCACCCAGTTCCACCCAGCTGTCCCCAGCCATGTCCAGAGCCCCCCAACGGTCCCCAACCGTGCCTAAGGGTCACCCAGGTGTCCCCAACCCGACCCCACCCTCATCCACACCCACCAGCCCCAGCCCCCTCCGGGGCCCTGTCCCCGCTGTCACCCCCTCCCCGCTGTCACCCCCTCCCCATCGTCCCCTGCTCCCTGTTGTCACCTCCTTCCTGTCATCGCACGCTCCCTATTGTCACCCTCTCCCCAATGTCACCCACTGCCTGTGGTCACCCGCTTCCTATTGTCACCCCTTCCTTAACGTCCCCCCCTCCCCGTTGTCAGCCACTCCCCGATGTCACCCCCTCCCTATTATCACCCACCCCCTGTTGTCACCTGCTCCTTGTCACTGCCCTCTCCCCGCTGTCACCCTCTCCCCACTGTCACCCT
Source organism: Athene noctua (assembly GCF_965140245.1). Lineage (NCBI taxonomy): Eukaryota > Metazoa > Chordata > Aves > Strigiformes > Strigidae > Athene > Athene noctua. Next base: position 400,676 of record NC_134067.1, on the reverse strand, counting down.
TTCCCTGGTGTCACCCCCTCCCCATTGTCACCCTCTCCCCGCCGTCACCCTCTCCCCGCTGTCACCCTTTCCCTGGTGTCACCCCCTCCCCGCTGTCACCCCCTCCCCGCTGTCACCCCCTCCCCATTGTCACCCACTTCCTATTGTCACCCACTTCCTATTGTCACCCCCTCCCCAATGTCACTTCTTCAATTTCACCTTCCCTCTGCTGTCACGCCCTCCCCATTGTCACCCTCTCCCCGCCGTCACCCTCTTCCTATTGTCACTCCTTCTTCAATTTCACCCTGTCCCCGGTGTCACCCCGTCCCCGGTGTCACCCCGTCCCCGGTGTCACCCCGTCGCCCTTGCCCCCCCGCAGGAGAAGGGCTCCACCTTCCTCCAGCTGGGCTCCTCCACGGAGCAGCAGCTCCAGGTGATCTTCGAGGTGCTGGAGGAGTACGACTGGACGGCCTTCGCCGTCGTCACCACCCTCTTCCCGGGCTACGAGGACTTCGTGGACTACGTGGAGGTTCTGACCGACAGCAGCTTCATCGGGTGGGAGCACCGCGGCGTCCTGACCTTGAACCTGACCGACGACCCCGAGGGGACGCGCCTGCGGCGGCAGCTGCGCGAGGTCAGCGCCCAGATCCGCCTCCTCTACTGCTCCCGCGAGGAGGCCGAGGCCATTTTCCGGGCGGCGCGCGACGCCGGCCTGGCCGGGCCCGGTTACGTTTGGTTCGTGGTCGGTACCAACCTGGGGGGAAGCGACCAGGTCCCGGAGCACCTCCCGGCCGGGCTCTTCGCGGTGTTGTCGGCGGGGTGGCGCGACGACCTGCAGCACCGGGTGCGCAACGGCGTCGCCATCGTGGCCAAGGGCGCCGAGGCGCTGCTGCGCGACTACGGCTTCATCCCCGAGTTCAACAACGACTGCCGCGCCCCCAACGTCACCCAGATCAACGACAACCTCCACCGGTGAGCGCGGGCGGCGGCACACGCCCACCCCCCAGCCCCGACACCGCGCGGGGACGCCCCCGTGACCTGTCACCCCCCCGCCCCGCCTTCCCCGAGCAGGTACTTCATGAACATCACGTGGGGGGAGAAGGATTTCTCCTTTAACGAGGACGGGTACCTCGTTAACCCCTCGCTGGTCGTTATCTCCCTCAACAAGGAGCGCAGCTGGGAGGTGGTGAGCGCCCCCGACACCCGCGGCGCGGCCTCGGCCCCGTCACCTCGTCCCCAGGGCCCCGGGGAGGGGGGCGGGGTTTGTCATCCCAGTCACACGGTGACATCCGGGGTCCCCCGGGGGCTGCGGCGCCGGCGGGTGTCCACACACACGCACACGCACACGCACACGCACACTCTTGCTCTGTCACAACAACACGGCCCCGAGGGTGGGGACGGTGACACCCGGGCAGGGACGGTGACACAACTCGGCCACGGTGACCCCGTGACCTTCCCTCTGAGTGTTCCCCAACGTCTCCCTGCTGCGGGGACGCCGTGTCCGTGCGGGGGGTGTCTGGCTGTAGCTCGGCCGTCAGGGTGACGCCCCGTTGTCCCCAAGGGTGACATCAGTCCGACTGTGACACAGGCGTCACCCCTCCACCACCCTTGTCCTCCCCACCGACCTTCCCCCGTGTCCGTCCCTCCAGGGGCGTGTCCGGCTGTTAGAGTGACTGTTGTGGTGACGCCCCGTTGTCCCCAAGGGTGACATCAGTCCGACTGTGACTCAGGCGTCACCCCTCCACCACCCTTGTCCTCCCCACCGACCTTCCCCCGTGTCCATCTGCCTGGGGGCGTGTCCGGCTGTAGCTCGGCCGTCACGGTGACGCCCCGTTGTCCCCGTTGGTGACATCAGTCCGAGCGTGACTCGGACGTCACCCCGCCACCCCCGGCGGCAGGTGGGCAGCTGGGAACACCGAATCCTGCGGATGAAATACCCGGTTTGGTCCCGTTACGGGAAATTCCTCCAACCGGTGGACGACGACCAGCACCTGAGCGTGGCCACCCTGGAGGAACGCCCCTTCGTCATCGTGGAGAACATCGACCCCGTCACCGGCACCTGCATCCGCGACTCCGTGCCCTGCCGCAAGCAGCTCAACCGCACCTCCAGGTTCGGGGGCTGGGGGGGGGGTGTGTGGAGATCCTCGGCCCAGGGCGGGGGTCCCCGGGGGTTTTTGGGGCGTCGCTGAGCATCCCCCGCCCCGCAGCGGCGCGGCGGAACCGGCGGTTTTTGAGAAGAAATGCTGCAAGGGCTTTTGCATCGACATCCTGAAGCGCCTGGCCCGCGCCGTCGGCTTCACCTACGACCTTTACCTGGTCACCAACGGCAAACACGGCAAAAAGATCGACGGCGTCTGGAACGGGATGGTGGGAGAGGTGGGGAGACCCCCCCCCCCCCCCCAAAAAAAACCAAAAAACCAAAAAAATCCACGTATTGGGGGGTGGGAGCCCCCCAAAACACCCGCGAGGGGTTCAAGGGGGAGCCCCCCCCACATTTGGGGTGCCCGGGGGTTTGGGGACCACCTGGACACGCCCCTCCCACAGCTCCTCCTCCTTTACCCACTGGCTCCTCCCCCTTTAAGCCCCGCCCATGGCCCCGCCTTCTTAAGCCCGTCCCCAAGCCCTCCCCTTTAGGCCCCTCCCCAACCCTTTCCCTCCCTTAAGCCCCGCCCACAACTCTCCCATCTTAAACATCTCCTTAAGCCCCCCCCACACCCTTTTAGCTCCTCCCCATCAAGCCCCTCCCACAGCTCCACCCTCTTAAGCCCCTCCCCAACCCCTCCCCCTTCCTCCTCCCTCCCTTTACAGCTCCACCCTCCCCCCGCTACCAGCCCCCCCATCCCCTCCCTTTTAGGCCCCGCCCCCAATTCCCATCTTAAGCCCCTCCCACACCCCTCAAGCCCCTCCCTATCAAGCCCCTCCCACAGCCCCACCCTCTTAAGCCCCTCCCACAGCCCCACCCTCTTAAGCCCCTTCCCCCTTCTTACATCTCCCCCCCTTACCAACCCCTCCGCCTCCTCCTGCCCGTTAGCCCCTTCCCCCGCTTAGCCCCGCCCCCCTGACGGCCCCGCCCCCCCGTTGGCCACGCCCCCAGGTGTTCTACGGCCGGGCCGACATGGCCATTGGCTCTTTGACCATCAACGAGGAGCGATCCGAGATCATCGACTTCTCCGTCCCCTTCGTGGAGACGGGGATCAGCGTCATGGTGTCGCGCAGCAACGGGACCGTGTCCCCCTCGGCCTTCCTGGGTACGGGCGGGGCGCGGGGGGCGCGGGGGGCGCGGGGGGCGCCGGGTGACGCCGTGTCCCCCCCGCAGAGCCCTACAGCCCGGCCGTCTGGGTGATGATGTTCGTCATGTGCCTGACGGTCGTGGCCGTCACCGTCTTCATCTTTGAGTATTTCAGCCCCGTGGGCTACAACCGCAGCCTGGCCAGTGGCCAACGTGAGCGGGGACACGCTGGCACGGGGTGACACCGGGGGGGTGACGGGGGGCGGGGGGACACCGGCGCGGCTTCGGGTTCAGGTCGAGGGGGGCGGGACTGGGGGTGTCCCCTGTGCTCGCGGTGGCACCGTCCTCACTCCTGGGGTGACACTGTCACTGTCCCCATCCCCGCAGTGACACCGTCCCTGTCCCTGGGGTGACACTGTCACTGTCCCCATCCCCGCAGTGACACCGTCCCTGTCCCTGGGGTGACACTGTCACTGTCCCCATCCCCGCAGTGACACCGTCCCTGTCCCCGTCCCATCCCTGACCCCGAGGTGACACCGTCCCCGTCCCTGAGGTGATGCCGTGCCTGTCCCCGCCCCATCCCTGTCCCTGGGGTGACACTGTTGCTGTCCCTGGGGTGACATTGTCCCCACACAGTCCCTGTCCTGAGTTGACACCGCCCCCACCCTGAGGTGACACCGTCCCCGTCCCCGAGGTGACACCATCCCTGTCCCCGAGGTGACACCGCCCCCACCCCGAGGTGACACCGTCCCCATCCCCGAGGTGACACCGCCCCCACCCCGAGGTGACACCGGCCCCGTCCCCGAGGTGACACCATCCCTGTCCCCGAGGTGACACCGTCCCCATCCCCGAGGTGACACCGCCCCCACCCCGAGGTGACACCGCCCCCACCCCGAGGTGACACCGTCCCCGTCCCCAGGCGCGGGCGGCTCCAAGTTCACCATCGGCAAATCCATCTGGCTGCTCTGGGCCTTGGTCTTCAACAACTCGGTGCCGGTGGAGAACCCCAAGGGCACCACCAGCAAGATCATGGTGCTGGTCTGGGCCTTCTTCGCCGTCATCTTCCTCGCCAGCTACACGGCCAACCTGGCGGCCTTCATGATCCAGGAGGAGTACGTGGACACCGTGTCGGGGCTCAGCGACCGCAAGGTACCGCGGGGACGGGCGGCGGGGCGACGAGTGGGGTGACAAACAGGGTGACAAGCAGCAGGGTGGCGAGTGGGGTGACGGGAGGGGTGGTGGGGTGACAGGCGGGGTGAGGACAGGCAGCGGGGTGACAGGAGGGGTGACAAGTGGGGTGACAAACAGGGTGACAAGCAGCAGGGTGGCAAGTGGGGTGACAGGAGGGTGATGGGAGGGGTGGTGGGGTGACAGGCTGTGGTGGGACAGGCGGCAGGGTGACAAGTGGGGTGACGGGGTGACAAGTGGGGGGGACAGGCAGTGGTGGGACGGGTGGTGGGGTGACAAGTGGGGTGGCGGGGGGTTGATGGGGGGGTGGCAGGGTGACAGGTGGGGTGAGGACATGCAGCAGGGTGACAAGCAGAGTGACAGGCGGGGTGCAGTGTGGGTGTGTGTGGGTGTGTCAGGGGGCGGTGTCAGGGGGTGTTGGGGGGTGTCAAGGTGTGTCAGGGTGTGGTATGGGTGTGTTGGGGTGTGTCGGGGTGTGTCAGGGTGTGTCGGGGTGTGTGTGGGTGTGGCAGGGTGTGGCAGGGTGTGTCAGGGTGTGATGTGGGTGTGTTGGGGTGTGTCGGGGTGCGGTGTGGGTGTGTGTGGGTGTGTTGGGGTGTGTGTGGGTGTGTCAGGGTGTGTGTGGGTGTGTGTGGGTGCGATGTGGGTGTGCCGGGGTGTGTCAGGGTGTGTCAGGGTGTGTGTGGGTGTGTCGGGGTGTGTCAGGGTGTGTGTGGGTGCAGTGTGGGTGCGATGTGGGTGTGCCGGGGTGTGTCAGGGTGTGTCAGGGTGCGGGTGGGTGTGTCAGGGTGTGTGTGGGTGTGTGTGGGTGTGTGTGGGTGTGTCGGGGTGTGGTGTGGGTGTGTCAGGGTGTGTCAGGGTGTGTGTGGGTGTGTGTGGGTGTGTCAGGGTGCGGTGTGGGTGTGTGTGGGTGCGGTGTGGGTGTGTGTGGGTGTGTGTGGGTGTGTGTGGGTGTGTGTGGGTGTGTCGGGGTGTGGTGTGGGTGTGTCAGGGTGTGTCAGGGTGTGTGTGGGTGTGTGTGGGTGTGTCAGGGTGCGGTGTGGGTGTGTGTGGGTGCGGTGTGGGTGTGTGTGGGTGTGTGTGGGTGTGTGTGGGTGTGTGTGGGTGTGTTGGGGTGTGGTGTGGGTGTGTCAGGGTGTGTCAGGGTGTGGTGTGGGTGTGTCAGGGTGCGGTGTGGGTGTGTGTGGGTGTGCCGGGGTGTGTGTGGGTGTGTCAGGGTGTGTGTGGGTGTGTGTGGGTGTGTCAGGGTGTGTGTGGGTGTGTGTGGGTGTGTGGGTGTGTGGGTGTGCCGGGGTGCGCCGGGCGGGGTGCCGACGCCCGGGCAGTTCCAGCGCCCGCAGGAGCAGTACCCGCCGCTCAAGTTCGGGACGGTGCCCAACGGCAGCACGGAGAAGAACATCCGCAGCAACTACCCGGCCATGCACAGCTACATGGCCGCCTTCAACCAGCGCGGCGTGGAGGACGCGCTGCAGCACCTCAAGGCGGGGTACGGGGGCAACGGGGGCATGGGGGGCGACGGGGGGCGATGGGGGCAATGGGGGGGCAATGGGGGGGCAATGGGGGGGATGGGGGGCATGGGGGGCAATGGGGGGGCAATGGGGGGGCGATGGGGGGCGATGGGGGGCGATGGGGGGTGATGGGGGGCGATGGGGGGCAATGGGGGGGCGATGGGGGCAATGGGGGGGCAATAAGGGGCATGGGGGGGCGATGGGGGCAATGGGGGGCGATGGGGGGCGATGGGGGGCGATGGGGGGGCGATGGGGGCAATGGGGGGCGATGGGGGGCGATGGGGGGGCGATGGGGGGCGATGGGGGCAATGGGGGGGCAATGGGGGGGCAATGGGGGGCGATGGGGGGCGATGGGGGGCGATGGGGGCGATGGGGGGCGATGGGGGCAATGGGGGGGCAATGGGGGGGCAATGGGGGCAATGGGGGCCGATGGGGGGCGATGGGGGGCGATGGGGGGCAATGGGGGCAATGGGGGGGCAATGGGGGGGCAATGGGGGGCGATGGGGGGCGATGGGGGGGCGATGGGGGCGATGGGGGGCGATGGGGGGCGATGCGGGCAATGGGGGGGCAATGGGGGGCGATGGGGGGTGATGGGGGGCGATGGGGGCAATGGGGGGGCGATGGGGGGCGATGGGAGGCGATGGGGGGCAATGGGGGGGCAATGGGGGGACAATGGGGGGCGACGGGGGGTGATGGGGGGTGATGGGGGGCATGGGGGGCGATGGGGGCATGGGGGGCGATGGGGGCATGGGGGGCGATGGGGGGCATGGGGGGGCGATGGGGGGCACGGGGGCACCTGCAGCCGCTGTGGGGAGGAAAACGGGAAGGAGAATGGGTGGGGCAGTGGGCGGGGCTTTGGGAATGGGTGTGGCTATGGGCGGGGCTTAGGGAATGGGTGGGGCTGTCGGCAGGGCTTATAGGCAGGGCAAGGCTCTGGGCAGGGCTTAAGGGAATGGGTGTGGCTGTGGGCGGGGCTTGGGGGCACCTGAACTTTGTGGGTGGGGCTTGGAGTCTGAGCAGGGCTTAAGGAATGGGCGGGCCTGTGGGCGGGGCTTAGGGGCACAGATGGGCCTGTGGGCGTGTCTGGGTGCCTGTGGGCGGGGCTTAGGGGCACAGATGGGCCTGTGGGTGTGTCTGGGTGCCTGTGGGCGGGGCTTAGGGGCACAGATGGGCCTGTGGGTGTGTCTGGGCGCCTGTGGGCGGGGCTTAGGGGCACAGATGGGCCTGTGGGCGTGTCTGGGTGCCTGTGGGCGGGGTTTAGGGGCACAGATGGGCCTGTGGGCGTGTCTGGGTGCCTGTGGGCGGGGCTTAGGGGCACAGATGGGCCTGTGGGCGTGTCTGGGTGCCTGTGGGCGGGGCTTAGGGGCACAGATGGGCCTGTGGGTGTGTCTGGGTGCCTGTGGGCGGGGCTTAGGGGCACAGATGGGCCTGTGGGTGTGTCTGGGCGCCTGTGGGCGGGGCTTAGGGGCACAGATGGGCCTGTGGGCGTGTCTGGGTGCCTGTGGGCGGGGTTTAGGGGCACAGATGGGCCTGTGGGCGTGTCTGGGTGCCTGTGGGCGGGGCTTAGGGGCACAGATGGGCCTGTGGGCGTGTCTGGGTGCCTGTGGGCGGGGCTTAGGGGCACAGATGGGCCTGTGGGCATGTCTGGGCACCAGTGGGCGGGGCTTAGTGGCACAGATGGGCCTGTGGGCGGGTCTGGGCACCAGTGGGCGGGTCTTAGCGGCACAGATGGGCCTGTGGGTGTGTCTGGGCGCCTTGTGGGCGGGGTTTATCCCTTCGGGCCCGGCTGTGGGCGTGTCCTGGCACCCCTGGGCCGGTGTGCCGTCCCCTCCCCTTTGCCCCAGCTGACGGGGGGCGTCGGGGCGGGGGCAGGAAACTCGACGCCTTCATCTACGACGCGGCGGTGCTGAACTACATGGCGCGGAAGGAGGAGGGGCTGCAAGCTCGTCACCATCGGCTCGGGGAAGGTTTTCGCCTCCACGGGCTACGGCATCGCCCTGCAGCGCGGCTCCCGCTGGAAGCGCCCCGTCGACCTGGCCCTGCTCCAGCTGCTGGGAGACGGTGGGGGCACCGGGGGGGCACCGGGGGGGCACCGGGGGGGGCACCGGGGGGGCCGGGGGGGGGGCTGCAGGGATTTGGGGGAAGTGTGCGGGGCTTGGGGGGGTGTCAAGGGGTTTTGGGGGGTCTGGGGGGGTGAGGATGGGGATGAGGATGCCCCTAGACCCCCCCCCCCCCGCAATATCCCCCCAATCCCCCCAGGATCCCCTAAACCCCCCCCAGGCAGCCCCTAAAAGCCCCCCAATATCCCCCCAACCCCTCCCAAAATCCCCCCAACCCCCCCAGGAATCCCCAAACCCCCCCCAGCACCCCCCAAACCCCCCAGGCTGCCCCTCAACCCTTCCAATCTGCCCCCAAACCCCCCCAGGATCCCCCTAAACCCCCCCAGGGAACCCCCCAATGCCCCTAGTATCCCCCCAAACCCCCCCCAGGACCCCCAAACCCCCCCAGGCCGCCCCTCAACCCCTCCAATCTCCCCCCAAACCCCCCCAGGATCCCCCCAAACCCCCCCAGCATCCCCCAAACCCCCCCAGGCTGCCCCTCAACCCTTCCAATCTGCCCCCAAACCCCCCCAGGATCCCCCTAAACCCCCCCAGGAACCCCCCAATGCCCCTAGTATCCCCCCAAACCCCCCCCAGGAACCCCCAAACCCCCCAGGCCGCCCCTCAACCCCTCCAATCTGCCCCCAAACCCCCCCAGCACCCCCCAAATCCCCCCAGGCTGCCCCTCAACCCCCCCAATCTGCCCCCAAAGCCCCCCAGGATTCCCCCAAACCCCCCCAGCACCCCCCAAAGCCCCCCGCAGGCTGCCCCTAACCCCCCCTCCCCACGCCCGCGCGCGTGCGCGTCCCCCCCCCGGCCCCCCCGCAGACGAGATCGAGCTGCTGGAGCGCCTGTGGCTCTCGGGGATCTGCACCAGGAGAAGCTGGAGGTGATGAGCAGCAAGCTGGACATCGACAACATGGCGGGCGTGTTCTACATGCTGCTGGTGGCCATGGGGCTCAGCCTCGGCGTCTTCGCCTGGGAGCACCTGGTGCACTGGCGCCTGCGGCACCGCCCGGGGCCCCCCCGCCGCCTGCGCGGGCTGCTGGCGCTCAGCAGGGTACGGGGGGGCCGGGGGGGCGCACGGGGGGGAGATGGGGGGCACAGAGGGATGGGGAGGGGCGGAGGGGAGGGGTTGGGGGAGATGGGGGGCGGGGGGGGGCCGGAGGGGTTTGGGGGGGTAACAGGGATGTGGGGAGGGGCGGAGGGGAGGGGTTGGGGGGAGATGGGGGGCGGGGGGGGGCACGGAGGGGTTTGGGGGGGTAACAGGGATGTGGGGAGGGGCGGAGGGGAGGGGTTGGGGGGAGATGGGGGGCAGGGGGGGGCACGGAGGGGTTTGGGGGGCAACAGGGATGTCGGGGGGGACAGAGGGAGGGGTTGGGGGGCAAGGGGGGAGATGGGGGGCAGAGGGGGGGGCACAGAGGGGTTTGGGGGGGTAACAGGGATGTCGGGGGGGACAGAGGGGAGGGGTTGGGGGGCAAGGGGGGAGATGGGGGGCAGGGGGGGGGGCACAGAGGGGTTTGGGGGGCACGGAGGGATGGGGAGGGGCAGAGGGGAGGGGCTGGGGGGCAAGGGGGGAGATGGGGGGCAGAGGGGGGGCACAGAGGGACGGGGAGAGGGTGGGGGGGGGAGATGGGGGGCAACAGGGATAAGGAGGGGAGGAGGGGGGGAGTTGGGGGGATATGGGGGGCCCGGGGGGGGCCGGGGAGGGAGATGGGGGCGACAGGGACGGGGAGGGGTTTGGGGGGACGTGGGGGGGCGATATGGGGGGGCCCGGGGATGGGGGGGGGACCCGGGGGGACACTGGGGGGCTGGGGACAAGGAGGGGGGAGGGGGCCGCCCCCCCCAATCCCCCCCCCCCGTGTCCCCTCCCCCCAGGGCATGTACAGCTGCTGCAGCGCCGAGGACCCCCCCACCCCCCCCCCACCCGCTGCGCCCCCCCCCGACCCCCCCGTCCCTGCCCACCCCCACCCCCCCCCCGCGAGCGCCGCCCCCCCGAGCGCTGGCGGCCCCCCCGCACCCCTCCGCCCCCCCGCCGGGGCCCCCCCGATTTCTTCCACCGGTTCTACGGCCCCATCGAGCCCCAGGGCCTGAGCCGGGGGGGGGGGCCCCTGTCCCCGCTCCCCCCCCCGCACCCCCCCGGGTTATTACCCGCCCGCGGGGGGGGGCCCCGACCCCTTCACCCCCCCCTGGCCCCGCCGCTCCCTGCGGGGCCTCTACGAGAGCCTGGGGGGGCCGCGGGAGGGGGGGGCCGGGGCGGGGGGACCCCCCCTTCGCTTACGCCCGCTTGGCCTACGAGGACGAGCGCAGCCCCCCCCCCGCCCCCCGCGAGAGACCGCGCCGCCCCCCCCGGGGGGTGAAAGAGGAGGGGGGGGGGACCCCGAAACCCAACCGCTGCTGCAGCCCCCCCCGCCCCGCCCCCACCTGTGCCGGGGTCACCCCCCCTGCGCCCCCCCCGCCGCCCCCCCCCCGCTCTACCCCCCGAAACTCTCCGACTCGGAATCGGAGGGTTGTGACCCCGCCCCCCCCCCGGGGCCCCCCCACAACGCTCCTCCCCCCCCCGCCGCCGCCGCCCCCCCCCCGTGCTGGTGCACCCCCCCGCCCCTCCCCCACTTCTGCACCCTCCCCGAGCGGGGATGGGGCGGGGGGGGCGGGGGGGGCCCCCCCCGGGGCGCTGCTGGTCGGCTGAAAAACTGGGGGGGGGGGCCCTGGGGGGTGGGTTACGGCCTGGGGGGGGCGGCGGGCGGCTGGGGGGCAGTTTGGAATTTTTAGGGTCCTTCCCCCCCCCCGCCCCCCCCCCGCTGCCGCAGCTGCTCGGCCGAGAGGCTGCGGGGACTGGGAGGGGGCGGGGG
>NC_134067.1:374641-389621 GCF_965140245.1 Athene noctua | reverse complement strand
AGGGACACAGGGACACGGGGGGGGGGGGCACAGGGACACAGGGACACGGGGGGGCACAGGGACACGGGGGGGGGGGACACAGGGCGCCAGGGGGTTGGGGACTTGGGCACCCAGGGAACTGGGGGGTTGTTGGGGACCCAGGGACACAAGTGCTGGGGGACCCGGCCCAGGGACCCCCCCACCCCAGGACCTGGGAGCTTGGGGACCCCCCCCCCCCATGACCCCAGAGGTTTGGGGACCCCCCCCATGGCCCCAAGTGTTCACCCCCCCCCGCCATGGCCTCAGGTGTTTGGGTGCCCCCTTCCATGTCCCCACGGGGTTTGGGGACCCCCCCCCCATGTCCCCAAGGGTTTGGGGACCCCCCCTCCATGTCCCCAAATATTGGGGACCCCCCCGTGTGCCCCCCCCGCTGACCGTAGGCCGAGGGGTCGGCGATGTGCTCCTCCATGAAACACCCGAACCCCGACAGGTTGGTGGAGACGCTGGGGATGCCCATGACCGTGCACTCAGCTTTGGGGGGGGACACACACACAAATAAAATCGGGGGGGGGGGGGGGGTTAATCAGAGAAAGAGGGGGGTCCCAAATATCCAGGAGGGGGCCCCCCAAGTTTGTTTTTACCTGGGGTGTAACCCCAAGGTTCGTAGTAAGAGGGAAACACCCCCAGGTGACACCCCCGGACAAACTCCTCGTAGTCGACGGGCAGGAGGGGGCTGGTGGACGACAGGAACTCGGGGTGGAAAATGATCTGGGGGGGGGACACGGGGGGGCGGCAGAGTCAGAAAGGGCCCCCCCGGGAACCCCCAAACCCTCAGACCCTGCCCCGGGACCCCCAATTCCCCCCTGGAAGCCCCCAGAGCTTGGGGACCCCCCTGGGACACTCCCCCCCCCCCTCCATGAGCTTTCCAGGTCACCAAAGACACCCCAACCCCCCCGCGGACCCCCCCCAGGATCCCCCCAACTTCCTCCAGGCCCCCCAAACCCCTCAGCCCCCTCCTTACCCACCCCCAAACCCCCAAAACCCCCTCAGCCCCCCCTCCATGTCCCCCAGCCCCCCAAAATGTCTTTTTACCCCCCCAGCCCCCCCAATCCCCCCCCCAAAACCCCCAAGGCCCCAAACCCTCCTTGAACCCCCCAGCCCTCCCCAAAACCTCCCTTAGACCCCCAAATTTTCTCTTACCAACCCCAAAACCCTTTCAGCCCCCCCCTTCCATGTCCCCCACCCCCCCAAAATGTCTTTTTACCCCCCCAAGACCCCCCCAAACCCCCCCTGAAACCCCCCAAACCCTCCATGAGCCCCCCAGCCCTCCCCAAAACTCCCCCTTAAACCCCCAAATCCTCCCTTACCCACCCCCAAACGCCCAAACCCCCCCTCAGTCCCCCCACCATGTCCCCCAACCCCCCAAAATGTCTTTTTACCCCCCCAGGACCTTCCCAAACCCCCCCAACCCCCCCTGCCCCCCCCCCCCGGCCCCCCAAACCCTCCATGAGCCCCCCCAGCCCTCCCCAAAACGCCCCCTTAAACCCCCAAATCCTCCCTTACCCACCCCAAAACGCCCCAAAACCCCCCCTCAGTCCCTCCCAAATATCCCTGACCCCCCCCAAAATCCCTTCACACCCCCCCCCCCAATAAAACTGCCCCCCATTGTCACCTTGACCCGGTCGTTGCTGCTGTTGAAGAGCCCGATGCGGCGGATCGTGGTCAGGATGGGGTCGGTGGCGTCGTCCAACATGTTGTGGGTGCAAACGGGGGGGAACGACTGTCGCTGAGAGAGGAGGGGGGGGCACGTTAAAAAAAAAAAACAACAAAAAACAAGAAGATTCAAGTGTCGGGTTGAGCCAGGACCCCCCAATTTTGTGTAGCGCCCCCCCAAATTAAAAAAAATCAACCCCAAACGAGGCGGGGGGGGGTACCTGGGTGGCGAAGATGGCGCGTTTCATCATGGTGAAATCCTCCCGGTCCAGCATTTTGTTCATGTCCGGGAGGTTCCCCCTGGAAAAATTTTTAAGGGGGGGGGACACGGAGGGGTAAAATAGGACCCCCCCGGCCCCCCCCAAAATAAATAAGGGGCCTCAAAAAATTAAAGAGAGGGAAGGGGGGGGGGGGGGGCGCAGTGCTTACACCAGCAGCGATTCGTAGAGTTTCTTCCCAAATTTTTCCTTGACGGCGTTGGCCGTGTCCCTGGGGGGGGGGGGGAGAAAAATTGGGGGGGGAGGAGAGAAAAATTGGGGGGGGGGGAGGGGGAAATTGGGGGGGGGAGGAGAGAAATGGGGGGGATAGGGGGAGAAAAAGGAGGGTGGGGGTATCAGCCTGGGTGCCTGGGGGGCCACATGCCCTTCCCTGGACGCTTTGGGGGGGGGTTGGGGGGTTCCTGGGGGTCTTGGGGGGGTTCCTGGGGGTTTTGGGGGGCCCGTGGGGGGTTTGGGGTTCCCCGGGGGGGGTTGGGGGGGCCCTGAGGGGCGTTTGGGGGGGGCCCTTGGGGATTGGGGGGAGGATCCCGGAGATTTGGAGGGGGGGGGGGTCCATGAGGGGTTTTGGGGGGGTCCTCGGGGGTCTTGAGGAGTTTTGGGGGGGGTCTTCAGCGTTTGGGGTCCCCCCTGGGGTTTCGGGGGTCCCATGAGGTTTTTGGGGGGGTTCAGGTGGTTTGGGGGGGGTCACCCCTGTTGTTTTTTTTTTTTTTGTGAAATCCTTCAGGTTTTTGGGGGGGAAGCCCTGGGGTTTGGGGACATTTTGGGGGGGGGTCCCTGTGGGTTTTGGGGGGTCCCTGTGGGTTCTGGGGGGTCCCGGAGGTTTTGGGGTCCCCCCCGGGGGGGTTTGGGGTCCCACCAGAGCTGTTTGCGCACGGCCTGGCCCTTCAGCGACTCCACGTTGAAGTTGTTGGTCCGGGCCGGCATGATGAAGAAAGCCACCACCGTCACCTCGCTGCCGTTCACCTGCGGGGGCCCCCGGTGTCCCCCAGTGTCCCCCGGTGTCCCCCGGTGTCCCCCGGTGTCCCCCCAACCCCTCATATCCCCCCCCTTGGCCCCAAACGTCCCCTCTCCCGCCTCAAAACATCCCCCCCGTGTCCCCAAATGTCCCCAAACAGCCCCTGGCCCCAATTGTCCCCAAATGTGTCATGTGTGTGTCCCCCCCCCGTTTCAAATGTCCCCAAAGGTCCCCCCCGGCCCCAAATGTCTCCCCCCAGTCTCAAATGTCCTTCGTGTCCCCAAATGGCTCCTGTGTCCCCAAATGTCCCCCAGTCCCCAAACACGCCCCTGCACCTCCCCAGCCCCCGTAACTCCCACGTGCCCCCATCCCCGTGTCCCCCCCCCGTGTCCCCACACCCCCCCCGTGTCCCCACACCCCCCTGTCCCCCCCGTGTCCCCCTGTGTCACCCGCAGGAGGTAGTTGAGCCGCGCCAGCGCCTCCAGGAAGATGTCGGCCCCCTTGTTGGAGAACTCGTAACGCCCCGCGATGAAGAAGAAAAGCGTCTTGTCCAGGTCGAAATCCAGGTGCCTGCGGGGACCCCGTCACCCCGGGGCACCCCAAAACCCGCGGGGAGCCCCCCAAAACACCCTGAACCCCCCCAAATCCTTCCGATCCCCCCCAGACTCCTCCCAACCCCTCCGGTACCCCCCAATTCCTCCCAGAACTCACCCAAATCTCTCACACACCCCCAGGGTACCCCAAAACTCCCTGGGAGCCCCCCAAAACCTCTTGACCCCCTCCCAAACCTTCTGACCCCCCCCCCGACTCCTCTGACACCCCCACAAATCCACCCCACACCCCCACAAATCCATGTTCCCCCCCCCAAAACTTGTATCCCCCCCAGGTACCTCTATCTCCTGGGCCCCCCTCAAATGTCCAGGTCCCCCGCAAACACCTGGGGGCCCCCCCAAACTCCTGAGGGTCTCCCCTAGACATCGAGGACCCCCCAAAACCCCACATCTACCCCAAAAAGTTGGGACACCTGTATCCCCCCCCCCAGATGTTTCTATCTCACGGGACTCCTGGGTCCCCCCCAAGCACACCCAGGTCCCCTCCTGGACTCTGGAGCGTCCCCCCTCGATGTTGGGGTCCCCCCCCCTGATTTTGGGGTCCCCCCCTGGGGACACCGACCCGTAGAAGTGTCCCCGGACGAACTCCTGGACACGAGCTTTGCTCTGGGCGTGCAGGTTCTGGAACTCGTGCATGGCCGAGAACTTCCGGACGTTGAGGCCGTTGGGGGTCACCAGATCTGGGGGGGACACACACCCCCCCCACACACCCGGAGGGTTGGGTTTTGGGGCTCCCCCACCCCCCAGATGCCCTGAATCCGTCTGGGGCCCCCTGGGTCCTTCGAGGGGTACTGGGTTTGCTGTGGGAGAGTTGGGGTCCCCTCAGGGGGGCGGTGGGGGGGGGGGTTGGGGTTCATGTGGGATCTTTGTCCTCACCGGGGGGGTGTTGGGGTCACTCTTGGGGTCCCCCTGGGGCTGTTGGGGTCCCTGTGGGGGTTTTGGGGTTCCTGAGGGATCTTTGTGCCTCCCCAGAGGGTGCTGGGACTCCTCTGGGCGTGTCAGGGTCCCCCCTGGAGATGTTGGGGTCCCTGGGGGTGGGGGGTGTTGTGTCCCCCCCTTTGGCACTGGGACCCCCCTTGGGGGGTCCCTGAGAGGACCTTGGGGTCACCCTTGGGGTCCCCATGAGGATCTTGGGGTCCCTCTGGGGCTGTTGGGATCCCTGGGGAGGGTTTTGGGGTCCCTGGGGGATCTTTGTCCCCCCTGGGGGTGCTGGAGTTACTCTTGGGGTCCCCATGAGCCTGTTTGGGTCCCCCTGGGGGTTTTGGGGTCCCCTGATGGGGCTGTTGGGGTCCCCGGGGAGGGTTTTGGGGTCCCTGAGGACACTGGGACCCCCTGGATGTGTCAGGATCCCTCCCAGGGACACCGGGGTCCCCCCTCCGGACACTGAGGTGCTCCTCGGGAACACTGGGGGGGGGGGGGGCTGGAGATCTGGGGGTGCTCTGGGGATCTGGGGGTGCCCCCCGCCCGGGGGGGGGGCTCAGGGCGCCGCTGCCCACCGGGTTTGCGCTTGAGCAGGTGCTCGGCCTCGGCGGCGGTGACGTGGGACACGGTGGTGAGGACGTGGGCGCAGTGGGCGGCCGCGCGCTCCAGGCAGTACCGGTGGTAGATCTGCCGCTCCCCGGCCTCCTTGTCCACGTCAAACTGGGCCCGGGCACGGCGGGGGGGTCACCGCCCGCGGCCCACAATGCACCGGGGTGAGCCCTGACCCCCCAGCATCCCACAATGCACTGGGGTGACCTCTGACTCCCCCCCAGAGTCCCACAATGCACCGGGGTGACCCCTGACCCCCAGCGGCCCAGCAGGCACCACAGCAACCTCGACCCCCAGCGGCCTACAATGGCTCCCAGGTGACCCCCCCAGCATCCCACAATGCACCGGGGTGACCTCTGACCCCCCCAGCATCCCACAATGCACCGGGGTGAGCCCTGAACCCCAGCATCCCACAATGCACCACGGCAACCCCAACCCCCAGCGGCCTACAGGTACTCCCAGGTGACCCCCCCCAGCGCCCCACAATGCACTGGGGTGACCCCCAGGGTCCCACAATGCACCAGGGTGACCCCTGACACCCCCCCCTCACTGTCCCATCATGCACCGGGGTGCTGCCGCCCTCCCTTGGGTCCCCCCAGCCCCAGGTTCCCCCCCGCCATGTTCCCCCCCTCCCGGGTTCCCCCCACCCCAAATTCACCCCAATTTTTCCTCCAGGTTCCCCCCCCCCCCAAATCCCCCCTCCCTGGCTCCCCCCAACCCCAAGTTCCCCCCCCACTTGATGTGTGTCCCCCCCTCCTCCTCCTCACACCCCCCCCCCCAATTCCCCCCCCCCCAGCTCTGTCCCTCCCCACCTGCCCCCCAGCCCCAAATCCCCCCTCCCTGGGTTCCTGCCCCTCCCTGTGCCCCCCCCGGCCCCCCCCCGCCCCCCTGTTGCCCCCATACCCCCCCATACCCCCCCCCGCGCCCCCCGGCCCCGCTCACGCTGTGGAGGTTGTTGTAGAAGTCCACGCTGCCGGCGCAGAGGTACCGGCCCAGCAGGGTGGCGTGGGTGGTGAAGATGGTGGCCACGGGCAAGCGCCGCGCGCGGCTCAGCACCAGCCCCAGCCCCGCCAGCCACTCGTGGAAGTGGCCCACGATGAAGGGGCGCTCCTCGCTCTGCGCCGCGAACTGACACCCCCCCCCCCCAAAAAAATAACTGTCACCGGCACCCGCGGGGGGGACGAGGGAACGGGGAACACCCCCCCCCAGGGAACGCTCGGATGTGTGGGACCCCCCCCTGGGGATCCCAACGCCCCAGTGTCACCGTGACCCCCCCAACAATGTCACTGTCACCCACAGGGGGACGCTGGAGTGGGGACCCCCCCCCAGGGAACGCTCGGAGGTCTGGGACCCCCCCATGGGGATCGTAACACCCCAGTGTCACCGTCACCCCCCCAACAATGTCGCTGTCACCCACAGGGGGACACTGGAATGGGGACCCCCCCCCCAGACGTACCTGGGGCCCCTAAAACCCCCTTGGCACCCCCCCAAAACCCTCCCAAGGACCCTAAAACCCTCTCAGAACCCCCCCAAACCCCCCCGGGGACCCCCAAAACTTCCCACCCCAAGGAACCAGGTGACAAAGAAGCTGACGAGGACAAACCTGGGGCCCCTAAAACTCCCTTGCCCCCGCCCAAAACCCTCTCAAGGACCCTAAAAACTTCTCAGGACCACCCCACCCCCCCCGGGGACCCCCAAATTCTCTGGGGCCCCCCCAAGACCGACCTCCCCGAGGAACCAGGCGACGAGGAAGCCGAAGAGGACGGCGTCGTTGGCCTCGCGGTCGTACCAGGGCACCCCGATGGCGCAGCTCTCCCAGAGCTCCCCCTTCCAGCGCTCCAGGCTCCAGGCCGTGGCCCCCACGTCCAGCAGCACCACGGCCGGGCTCCCCTCGATCAGCCAGCGCCCAAAATGCACCTGAACCCCCCCCCCAAAAAAAAAGGCACCCCAAAACCTTCAGCACCCCCCCAAACGCCCTGCGGGTTTCCCTCCATCTGCTCGCACCCCAAAACCAGGGAGACCTCGAACTCCCCCGTGAGCCCAAACCTCCCCTCTAGCAGCCGGCGCCCAAAGTGTGGCTGCACCCCAAAAAAAGGGGGGGGACACTCCCAAAGTCTCAGCACCCCCAAATGACCTCCCCTGGGGTCCCCTCCATCAGCCTGCACCCCAAAACGGGGCACGGCGAACTCTTCAGCGCCCCTAAAACCCTCCGCTACCCCGCACCCTAAACCCCTCAGCACCCCAAAATTCCACAAAATGGCTCCCTGGGGGGGCACCCCCAGACATGAGGCCTCCCCCAAGAAATGAAACAAACCCTAAAACTGGTTATACGTGTTCAAAAATGAGTTCATATGGGTCAAACTGGCTGAAATATTCTCAAAAATGGATTAAATATCCCCAAAAGAGCAATAACGTGTCCCTCAAATGCCTAAAACGTCCCCAAAAACGGGTTAATACGGCTCAAGCTGGGTTAAACACCCCAAAAAATGGATTAAATAGCCCCAAAAATGCAGTAATCTGCCCCCCAAATACCTAAAATGTCCCCAAAAAGGGTTTAACGTCCCCCAAAATAAGTTAATGTGACCCAAGTTGGGTTAAATATCCCCAATAATGGATTAAACATCCCCAAAAACGGATTAAGTATCCCCAAAATGGATTAAACATCCTCAAAAAGGGATTAAATATCCCCAAAAATACAGTAAATCTGCCCCCCAAACGCCTAAAATGTCCCCAAAAATGGGTTAATGTGACCCAAGCTAGCTTAAACAGCCCCAAAAATGGCTTAAACATCCCCAAAATGGCTTAAACATCCCCAAAACTGGCCTCATGTCCTTCAAAAGGGATTAAGTGTTCCCTCAAATATTTAAATATATGTAAAAAAATGGTAAAATGTATCCAAAAATAGTCTAATGAGGCCCAGAAGTGCGTTAATTCTCCCCAAAAATGGGGTAATTCTGCCCCAAAAGTGGGTTAATTTTTCCCAAATTAAGTTAAAACTCCCCAAATCAAGTTAAAATTCACGAAACCAGACTGTTACCCAAAACCAGGGTAATGTTTTTCATACGTGAGTTAATATTATTGACAAATAAACTAATTTTCACCAAAAATAGATCAATGTTCTCCAAAACTGAGGAAATATTTTCAAAATTGCCTTAATACGCCCCAAAAGGGATCAAACATCCCCAAAATGAGTGAAAAAACCCACAAAACGGGGCCATTTCCTCAAAATGTGTGACCGTTCCCCCCCTACGGATTAAAAAGTCCCCAAAATGGGTTAAAATTGCCCAAAAACGGGTCAATGTCCCCAAAAATCAAGCCCAGCCCCCCCGGGTTGGGGGGGGGGGAGGGGAGCCCCTGACCTTTGCTGCCCTTTCTGGCGTGGGGGGAGCGTAACGCGAGCTGGGGGGGGCTAAAAATAACCCCCCACGTGGGGTGGGGGAGGGCGCCCGGGGCCCTTGGCAGCACCCTGGGCCTGTGGGTGCCCCCCCCTGCACCCTTGGGTGCTCGTGGCGCTGCGGGTGCCCCCCTCACCCCCCCCAGAGCCTCCCACCCCATGTATCCCCCCCGAACACCTCACGGATCCCTCTCGCCCCCTCGCTGCCCCCCACCCTTGGGTGCCCGCCGGGGTCCCTGGGTGCCCCCCCTGCACCCTTGGGTGCCCACCTTGCACCCTTGGGCGTTCATGGCCGCCAGGGTGCGGCGCAGGGCGGGCTGGGGCGGCTCCAGCAGCTCCACCTGGGTGCGGACGCTGCTCTCCACGTAGGGGCCCACCAGCACGTAGCTCTCGCCCCACTCGTCGGCCGTCACCCTCGCCTTGGTCTGCAGCACCGTGTAGATCCCGCCCACTGCCGGCGTTCCCAGCATGCACCGGGGCGACCGTCAGCCCACAATGCACCGGGGCACGCGGCAGCCCACAATGCACCGGGGACCATCGCCCCCCAGGCCTCGTGTCAAACCCTGGCGCAACAACCACCCGCAGGATGAGAGGCCTCGCAGCATCCCATAATGCCCCGAGGCTGGCGGTGTCCCAGCATGCACCAGGGCATGGCCCATCCCGTAATTCACATGTCATGTGACACCCCATAATACATCAGGACACAGGTCATCCCACAACGCCCTGGGGCTCCCTTTAACCTGCAATATACTAGGCCTTGCGACATCCCATAATGCCCCGGGGCTGGCGGTATCCCACAATGCACTAGGGCACGTGATATCCCAGCATGCACCAGGGCATGGGCCATCCCATAATACACAGGACACGTGACATCCCATAATACATGAGGACACAGGTCATCCCACAACACCCTGGGGCTCCCTTTAACCTGCAATATACTAGGCCTTGTGCCATCCCATAATGCCCCGGGGATGGCGGTATCCCAGCATGCCCTGGGGCACAGGCCATCCCAGAATGCACTGGGCCCCAGTTAACCCACATCAAACCAGGCCTCGCGGCATCCCACAATGCCCCGGGGCTTCCCCTTAACCCACAGCCCCACTAGGCCTCGTGGTATCCCATGATGCACTGCGGCTGGCGGTATCCCAGCATGCCCCGGGACACGTGACACCCCTCCAATGCATGGGAGGGGGCGTGGCTTCCCAGCATGCACCGGGAGCCTCAGAGCATCCCACAATGCATGAGGGCACCCCCCCCATCATGCACCTGGGGGCTCACACCCCCCAAGTATCCCACAATGCACCGGGGTCGGGGGCTTCCCAGCATGCACCGGGCTGTGCCTCCTACCCCCCCAGTGGCCCACAATGCCCTGCGAGGGGGCGTGGCTTCCCAGCATGCACCAGGCCTTGCCCCAGTAGTCTAAAGCGCACCAGGCCTCAGCCCCTATATCCCACAATGCACCAGGCCCTGACCCCCCCATATCCCACAATGCACCAGGCCCTGACCCCTCCTGTATCCCACAATGCACAGCCCCCCCCAACTTGCCCCCACGTATCCCAGAGGCCTTTGGGCCCTGACCCCGCCCCGGGGCATGCTGGGAGCTCCGCCCCCTCCCCACCGGCCGCAAAGCATCCTGGGCCAGCCCAGGCCTCCAGCCCCAGGCCTCGGCCCAAGGGGACCCCCGGGAGGTTTTTTGGGGGGATCCTGGGGGCCGGGGGGGGGTCGCAGGGGCCCGGGGGGGGTCGGGGGCGTTGCGGGGGGGTCCCCGCGGTTCTCGGGGTCCCCCCCCGGGGCGCTCACCCTTGTTGGCGACCTCCCAGGCCACCTCGAAGAGGACGACGTTGTCGGGGGCGCCGGGGCCCCCCCACTCCTCCAGCCCCGGGAGGGAGCTCACGGAGACGCTGCGGGACAGCGGCATCGCGCCTGGGGGGGGGACACCCCGAAAAAATGGGGAGGGGGCAGCTCACCTGCGGGGGGGGGGCCCGAAAAACTGGGGGGTGACCCCAAAATGGGGGCAGAAATGGGGGGTAACCCCTGTGCCCCTGCAGTGACCCCCCCACCCATGGGACCCCCCCTAGGGGCACCCCCCTACCCCCCATGGGCCTCCCAAGATCTTGAGGCCTCCCCATGGGAGCCCCCCCCCTCCATGGGACCCCCCAAAGGGCCCCTCCTCACCTATAGGACCCCCCCCACCCATGCAGCCCCCCCATAACCCCCTAAAGCGACCCCCCCTCCATGGGACCCCCCCAGACGCCCCCTCCAGCAGCTCCCCCCACCCTTGGGACCCCCCCAAAGTACTTCTCCCCCTTATGGGACCCCCCCCGAGGGACCCCCCCCACCCATGGGACCCCCCTCAGAGGATCCCCCCATCCATGGAAACCCCCCGAGCGCCCCCTAAAGGGTCCCCCCACACCCATGAGACCCCCCCCCCAGCCCCCCCCGGAACCATGGGACCCCCCCAGCCCCCCCAAAATGCCCCCCCCCATAAAAACCCCCCAGACCCCCCCCTCAAGTGATCCCCCCCCCTTGGGACCCCCCCAAACTCCCCCGGGGGACCCCCCCCACCCATGAGACCCCCCAAAAGGGCCCCCCCGCACCCACAGGACCCCCCCCATCCCCCCCAAAGGACCCCCCCACCCATGGGACCCCCCCCAGCAGCTCCCCCCACCCACGGGACCCCCCCAAAGGGCCCCCCCGCACCCACGAGACCCCCCCCAGCCCCCCCCCAGGGGCCCCCCCAGCCATGGGACCCCCCCAAAACCCCCAAAGGGCCCCCCTGCACCCCCCAAGTGACCCCCCCCACCCATAGGACCCCCCCAGACCCCCCCAGGAGCCGCCCCCCCCCGCTCTGGGTGCCCCCCCCCGGGGGGTCCATGGGGGGGTCCCGGGGGGGGGTCCCTTCGCCGCCCCCCCCCCCCCTCACCTCCCCGCGCTCCCGCAGCTGATCGCGGACTGACCCCCCCCCCCCAAACCAGACCGCAGGCCCCGCCCCTGGCCCCGCCCTCGCCCGGCGCTGATTGGACGAGACGCGCGAGCGGGGCCGGGGGGGGCACGCGCCGGGGGGGGGGGGAGGGGGGGGAACACGCGCGTGGGGGGGGAGGGGGGAGGCTTAAAGGGGCAATGGGAGGCTTAAAGGGGCAACGGGGGAGAGGCCACAGCGAGGGGGCGGGGGGATTGTTGGCTCCGCCCCCTGTGGGGGAGGGGAGGGTGGGGCTGAGAGGGGGTGGGGCGGCTGTGGGGCATTTATGGGGTTGCCTATAGGGTACCTATGGGGCAGGCTGGGGCTATAGGTCAGCTCTGGGGTATCTGTGGGGCAGGCCGGGGCTATGGGGCAGGCTGAGGGGCTGGGGGGTCTCTATGGGGCAGGCTGAGGGGCTGGGGGGTCTCTATGGGGCACAGGCCGGGGCTATGGGGCAGCCCCACACTCCCCAAAAGACCCCTTGGCGGTTCTGGAGGACCGCGCACCATCGAGAGGCGCCGCCAGAGCGGCCGCTCCCCCCTCAACTCCCCCGAGGCTCCGCCCCCTTCGCCCGTTTCCCGCCCTGCGCCACTTCCGGCGCGCGCGCGGCGAGCGTGAGAGCAGCGCGGGACCGGCGGCGCCATGGCAACGGCGGTGCGGGGGGGGCTGCGGGGATTTGGGGGGGTCCGGGGGGGTTTGGGGGGGTCCTGTGAGGGGCCTGGGGGGGCTCGGGGGGGGCTGAGGGGGTTTGGGGGGGTCCTGGGGGGTCGGGGGGGGGGAGTGGGGGGGTCGTGAGGGGCTGGGGGGGGTTGTGAAGCGTTAAAGGGGGTCGGGGGTGTCCTGGGGGGGCTTTGGGGGGGTCCCGAGGGGCTCAGGGGGGGGTGGGGGGGTCCTGGGGATTTTGGGGGGGTCCTGGGGGGGGTTTGGGGGAGTCCCGACGAGCTCGGGGGGGTTTGGGGGGGTCCTGGGGGGGTTGGGGGGACCCCGAGGAGCTGGAGGGGGGGGGGAGCAAGGGCAGATCAGGATGAGGACGGAGCTGATTGGGGGGGGCGCGGCGGTGTCAGGAGGGTTTGGGGCAGAATTTTGGGGGACCCTGACACCCCCCCCCAAAAAAAAATCTCCCCCCCCCCCCCCCCGCCCAGACCCCAAAAGTCCCGGAGGTCCGAGACGTGACCAGGATCGAGCGCATCGGTGAGCCGGGGGGGGGGGGTCCCCCCACCACGGGGACCCTCTCCCATCCTTGGGGGTGGGGGGGGTCACCCCTTTTTTTTTATTACCCCCCCCCAATTTTTTGGGGGGTCTTTTTAACTCCTCCCCCCCCCCCCCCCCCCCCAGGTGCCCACTCCCACATCCGCGGCCTGGGCCTGGACGACGCGCTGGAGCCGCGCCAGGTGCCGAGGGGAGACGGGGAGGGGGCGACCCCCTTGAAGAAAAAAAAAAATTAAAAACCGGTAAATTTTGGGGGTTCAGCCCCCCTAACCCCCCCCCGGGGCCCCCCCGCAGGTCTCCCAGGGCATGGTGGGACAACTGGCCGCTCGTCGCGCCGCCGGCGTCATCCTGGAGATGATCAAGGAGGGGAAAATCGCGGGCAGAGCCGTGCTGATCGCCGGGCAGCCCGGCACCGGGAAAACCGCCATCGCCATGGGTCTGCGAGCCCCCCCCCGAACCCCCCCCCCCGAAATGACGGAAAAATGGCTGAATTCTCCCCAAAATGTTCCCGGCGGCAGGGATGGCGCAGGCGCTGGGGCCCGACACCCCCTTCACGGCCATCGCCGGCAGCGAGATTTTCTCCCTGGAAATGAGCCGGACCGAGGCGCTGACTCAGGCGTTTCGCCGCTCCATCGGCGTCCGCATCAAGTCAGGAGCCCCCCCCCTTTCATTTTCGGGGTTCCCCCCCTCATTTTTGGGGTGTCTTCCCCCCCCCCCTGACCCCTCAATTTATATATTTATTAATTTTTGGGCAGAGAGGAGACGGAAATTATCGAGGGGGAAGTGGTGGAGATTCAAATCGATCGCCCGGCCACCGGCACGGTGAGGGGGGCGGTTTATACCCCCCCCCCCCCCCCCCAAAAAAGAAAATCCTTCAGGGGACCCCAAAAAATTATTTAGGGGACCCCAAAATTTCCCTCAGCCCCCCCCCCGGCTAAATGTTGGGGGGCCCCCCCGTGGCGTTTTCAGGGAACGAAAGTGGGAAAATTGACGTTAAAAACGACGGAAATGGAAACGATTTATGATCTGGGGACCAAGATGATCGAGTCGCTGACCAAGGAGAAGGTGCAGGCGGGGTGAGTGAGGGGGGGCACCCCGAAATCGGGGGGGGGCACCCCGAAATCGGGGGGGGGGGCGCTCTGGAGTTCGGGGGGGGGGGATAGGGGTTTCGAAATGGAGGCTGGGATGGGGTAAAGGGGCTGAAGTGGGGTTTGGGGGGGTCAGAATGGGGTGGGGGACACCCCAAAATGGAGTAGAGACCCCAAAAATGTGGTGAGGGACCCCAAAATGGGGCGGGAGGCCCCAAAATGTGGTAAGGGGGACCCCAAAATTGGGCAGGGGGACCCCAAAATGGGGCGGGAGGCCCCAAAATGGAGTAGAGGGACCCCAAGATGTGGGGGGGACCCCAAAATGGAGTAGAGACCCCAAAATGGGGCAGGGGGACCCCAAGATGTGGGGGGGACCCCAAAATTGGGGAGGAGGCCCCAAAATGGAGTACAGGGACCCCAAAAATGTGGGGGATCCCAAAATGTGGTGGTGGGACCCCAAAATGGGGGGGAGCCCTAAATGGGGCGAGGGGAGGCTGAAACGGTAAATCAAGGGAGAAAAAAAGGCTGAAAATGGGGTGAAAAAAACCTGGAAAAGCGTAAAAAAAAAAAAAAAAACACTAGAAAATGGGGTAAAAAAACTGAAAAAGGGCGAAAAAAAGACCCTGAAACAGGGGTGAAAAACCGGTAAAATCAGAGGGAGAGTTTGGAAAACGGGTTGAAAACGTTCTAAAATTGTATGAAATAGAGAAAATACGGTGTGAAAAAGGCTGAAAACGGTGAAAAATAAAAAAACTCTAAAAATGAGAATCAAAAAAATGGGTTAAAAATCACAGAAATGGGGTAAAAGGGCTCCAGTGGGGATTAAAATACCTGAAAATGTGGTGGAAGAGTCTGAAAACGGGGTGAAAACGTGGGAAAATGGGGAAAACTGGAGAAAACGGGGTAAAAGAGCTTGAAAACTAAGGGAAAAAAAGCTTAAATTGTGTGAAAAACCTGAAAACCGGGTGAAAAAAAAGGAAAATTGGGTAGAAAAAGGAAATTGGGTGAATGGGTTCAGAAATGGGGCGAAAGCTTGAAAATGGGGTGAAAAGCCCCGAAAAATGGGTTGAAAAAACCCGAGGTGGGGTGATCAGTGTAGAAAACGCCCTGAAAAACTTGGAAAACGTTGTAAAAAAGATCAAAATTGGTCCGGAAAGTGTGAAAATATGTTGAAAAAGCCCCAAAACGGGTCATAAAATAGAAAAATAGAGAAAAGGGCGAAAAGGGAGCGGGAGAACGCGAAAATGGGATGAAAAAGCCCCGG
>NC_134067.1:333076-374441 GCF_965140245.1 Athene noctua | reverse complement strand
ATTAGCTCAGCGGGGGGTTAATGAGGTTTAACGGGGGGGGGGGGGGGCCTCAGAGGGTCCCGTGGGGGGTAACGAGGGTAATGAGGGGGCGGGCTAATGAGGTTAATGAGGTTAAAGAGGTTAATGAGGTTAATGAGGTGGGGGGGTTAATGAGGGAGGGAGGGGCCATGGAGGGGGGGCCCAGGCAGCTTTAACGAGGTTAATGATGTTAATGAGGGTCCCCAGGCCCCGCCCCCGGGGGTTAATGAGGGTCCCGGGGTCGCCCTGGCGGGGGGGGGGGGGATGGGGGTCAAAGGTCACTCGTGGGGTCACGCCCCTGTGGGCGGGGCCGGGGCTGAGCGGGTCTGACCGGCTCCCGCCCCCACCGGGCCCCACCCGGGGGCGTCCACGTGACCGGGGAGCCCCTCCCCCCGTCCCCCCCCTCCCCATCCTGCCGGGGAGCCCAACCCCCACCCCGGCTGCCCTGCGCCCCTCCCCCACCCCCCCAAGGGACCCCCTGCCCCTCCCCCACTCAAAAAGGGGGACCGAGGCCTTTGGGTGCCCCTCCCCCCACCCCGCCCCTCCCCCACCCCGCCAGGGGACTCTCAGGCATCCGAGTGCCCCTCCCCCCCCATCCCCCCCCCAGCATCCTGGGAACCCCCTGCCCCTCCCCCACAGCACCTGGGTGCCCCCCTCCCCCACCCCATTCCTCCTCCTCCCCTTCCCCCCCCCCAAGGTATCCAGGGACCCCTCCCCCACCCCCCCCCCCCCCAAACTGTCCAGGCTGGGGCTGACACGACCCCTCCCCCACCCGGGTGCCCCCTGCCCCTCCCCCAACATCGCGGCTCCCCCCTCCCCCCCCCGTAAAATCCTGTCCGGGGGTGGGGGAGGGGTGACATGACCCCCTCCCCCTCCCCCCCTCAACGGGTGCCCCCTCCCCCCCCCCCCCAACATCGCGGCTCCCCCCTCCCCCCCCCCCCGAAAAAACCTGTCCGGGGGTGGGGGAGGGGTGACACGACCCCCCCACCCCTCCCCCCACAAAATGTCCAGGGTTGGGGGGTCACGACCTCCACCCCTCCCCCCACACCCGGGTGCCCCCTCCCCCCCCCCATTCCTCCTCCTCCTCCCTCCCCCCCCCCCCCCAAAAACCCAGCCCGTGGTTGGGGGAGGGGTGACACGACCCCCCCCAAAGTGTCCAGGGTTGGTGGGGGGGGGGTGGGGGGGGGTGTCACGACCCCCCCCTCCCCCCCCGCCCCTCCCCCACTCACCGCAGCACCGCTCCGGCCCCGGCCGCCAGCAGCAGGAGGCGCCCGAGCGCGGGACCCCCCATGGTGGTTCTGACCCCCCCGGGGCTCGCGCGCACGGGGGTACCCCCCCCCCAACCACCTGCAGGCCCCTCCCCTTTCAGCCACGCCCACCCCCCCCCCATTTTAATAATTATCAGCCCCACCCTGGGGTGACTCAGGGGGTGCGACCGCAGAGGAAGGGAGGGGGGGGGGGGGGGGGAGCCCCAAAACCACCCCCCCACACTATATTTAAAAAGGGGGGTGCCCCCCCCAAACCCGCCCTATAATTTGGGGGACACCCCCCTCCCTAAAACCACCCCCCCACCCCCCCAAAAACAGCTGCCGGAACCCCAAGTGGCTCTGAAGCACCTTTATTATCCGCTGCGCCGCGGGGGGGGGACGGACGGATGCGGCGCCCCCCCCCCCCCCCCCCGCCCCCCCCGCCGGACCCACACTTGGGGGGTGGAGTGTGTGTGATTTTTGGGGGGGTGTGGGGGTGTGAGGATTGATGTGGGGCTGCCCCATAGCGTCCCCCCCCTTTTTTTTTTTTTTTTTGGTAACACCTTCCCCCCCCCCCCCCCCCCAGGCCCAGGCACTGTGTATTGAAAGGGGGGAGGGGGGGGGGGGGGGATGTGTGGGGACACCCCCAAATTCTGTGGGGCTGAGCCTGAGCAAACGCTGTGGGGCTGGGAGGGGCCCACATCGCCCCCTCCACCTTTCCACCCCATAGCTGAGGGGGGGGGGTGTGATTGTGTCCCCCCCCCACCCCTTTTTTTCCACGTGGCAAAAAAAAAAAGAGGCACCTGGATTCCCCCCACTCCCCCTTTTTTTTTTTTTTTTTTCCCCTGTGGGACACCCCAAATTTTTTTTTTTGTTTTGTTTTTTTTTTTTGGGGGGGGTGTTTCAGTTCCTGGTGGGCAGGCCGGGGGGGCTGGGGGGGCGTCGGATATTGGCTCGGTCCTTGGCAGCTTCTTCCTCCTCGTCGTAACGTTCGTCCTCCTCGTCGCTGTGCCGGGGGCTGGAGAGGCGGGAGAGGGCGGGCGAGGGGGACCGAGGCCGGACGGGGGTAACGGAAACCCTTTGGGGGGGGGGGGGGGTGGAAGAAATGAGAAAAATTTGTCAAGGGGAGAAAGTTCTGGAAGGTTTGGGGGGTTTTTTTTTTTTTTTTGGCCGGGGGGGGGACGGACACGCGGGGGACTCACGGCGGCGGCCTCGGGGGGTTCGTAGGTGAAACTCTCGGGAAAGGCCTTGGCCAGCGCCATGCGGCGGGCGAAGGTGTAGTACTGGGGGGGGCAAAGGTCAAGGTCAGAGGATACCCCCCCCCCGAAAAAAAATTCTCAGCTTCCCCCCCCCACATAGCCCAGGACCCCCCCCAGGCCCTCCCCAGCCCCCCCCGGACCAGCAGTATCAGCCCAGAATCGACTTCAGGACTCTCAGAGAACATTCCCCCCCCCCCCCCCCGAACCCCCCCAAACCCCTTGGACCCCCCCAAGCTCCTTGGACCCCCCCTGAATCCTACAAACCATTTGGACCCCCCCCGAACCCCCTGAACCCCCCTAAAACCTCTTGAACCCCTCCCGAACCCCCCAAACCCCTTGGACGCCCCCAAACACCCCTGGGACACCCCCCCCCCCCCCGTACCCCCTGGACTCCCCTGACCCCCCCCAGCCTTCTTCAGGCCCCTCCAAGGCCGCCCCCCCCCCCCCCCCCCCAAGACCCAGGGACATCCCAACCCCCCCCGGGGACACCCGCAAACTCTCCAGGACCCCCCCGGACTCCTCCAGCCCCCCCCCGAGAACCTTCTCCACCCCCCAGACCCCCCCGAACCCCTGCCAGGCCCCCCGAGAGCCCCCAGACCCCCCTGAGCACCCCGTAAATGTCCTCCAGACCCCCCAGACCCCCCCTGGACCTTCTCCACCCCCCCAGGTCCCCTCCAGCACCTCCCAGACCCCCCGAACCCCTTCCATGACCCCCCCGAGAGCCCCCAGACCCCCCTGAGAAGCCCTAAATGTCCCCCAGACCCCCCCAGACCCCCCTGAACCCCTGCCAGGACCCCCCAAACCCCCCTAGACCCCCAGGACCTTCTCCACCCCTCTGGATCCTCCCCAGCACCCCCCAGACCCCCCCGAACCCCTTCCATGACCCCCCCCCGAGAGCCCCCAGACCCCCCGGACCTTCTCCACCCCCCCAGGTCCCCTCCAGCACCCCTCAGACCCCCCGAACCCCTTCCCATGACCCCCCCGAGAGCCCCCAGACCCCCCTGAGAAGCCCCTAAATGTCCCCCAGACCCCCCCAGACCCCCCTGAACCCCTTCCATGACCCCCCCCGAGAGCCCCCAGACCCCCCCGGACCTTCTCCACCCCCCAGGTCCCCTCCAGCACCCCTCAGACCCCCCCGAACCCCTGCCAGGACACCCCCGAGAGCCCCCAGACCCCCCTGAGAAGCCCCTAAATGTCCCCCAGACCCCCCCAGACCCCCCTGAACCCCTTCCATGACCCCCCCCGAGAGCCCCCAGACCCCCCCGGACCTTCTCCACCCCCCCAGGTCCCCTCCAGCACCCCTCAGACCCCCCGAACCCCCTGCCAGGACACCCCCGAGAGCCCCCAGACCCCCCTGAGAAGCCCCTAAATGTCCCCCAGACCCCCCCAGACCCCCTGAACCCCTTCCATGACCCCCCCGAGAGCCCCCAGACCCCCCCGGACCTTCTCCACCCCCCCAGGTCCCCTCCAGCACCCCTCAGACCCCCCGACCCCTGCCAGGACACCCCCGAGAGCCCCCAGACCCCCCTGAGAAGCCCCTAAATGTCCTCCAGACCCCCCCAGACCCCCCCGAACCCCTTCCATGACCCCCCCGAGAGCCCCCAGACCCCCCCGGACCTTCTCCACCCCCCAGGTCCCCTCCAGCACCCTCAGACCCCCCCGAACCCCCTGCCAGGACACCCCCGAGAGCCCCCAGACCCCCCTGAGAAGCCCCTAAATGTCCTCCAGACCCCCCCAGACCCCCCCGAACCCCTTCCATGACCCCCCCGAGAGCCCCCAGACCCCCCCGGACCTTCTCCACCCCCCAGGTCCCCTCCAGCACCCCTCAGACCCCCCCCGAACCCCTGCCAGGACACCCCCGAGAGCCTCCAGACTCCCCTGAGAAGCCCCTAAATGCCCTGCAGCCCCCCCCGGCCCCCCCCGCGCCCTCTCACCCTGCCCAGGTACTTCCAGTCGAGGAGGTCGGAGAGGCGCTCGGTGCGGTTGCGCTGGACGATGCGCTGGCGCCGGCTCTGCTGGCAGAAGCCGTAGAGGAAGGCGGTGAGCTGCGCGCACGACTCCTCGGGCGCCCGGAACCGCCGGTCCACGATGTAGATCCCTGCGGCGGCACCGCGTCACCCCCCGGGGAAACGGGCACCCACGGGGGGGGCGCGGGGAGCCGGGGGGGGGCGCGGGGGGACAGAGAGCCAGGGAGGGACACGGGGACACAAGGGGGGGGCACAGGGAGCTGGGGGGGGGATGCAGGGACACGGTGGGGGGGTGCAGGGAGCCAGGGGGGAACACGGGGAGCTGGGGGGGGGACACAGGGACACAGGGAGCTGGGGGGGACACAGGGAGCTGGGGGGGTACAGACACAGGGACACAGGGACACGGGGGGGCACAGGGACATGGGGAGGGGCAAAGGACACGGGGGGGGGCACAGGGACACGGAGGGGGGACACAGGGACACGGAGGGGGGGGACACAGGGACACGGAGGGGGGGGACACAGGGCGCCAGGGGGTTGGGGACTTGGGCACCCAGGGAAACTGGGGGGTTGTTGGGGACCCAGGGACACAAGTGCTGGGGGACCCGGCCCAGGGACCCCCCCACCCCAGGACCTGGGAGCTTGGGGACCCCCCCCCCCATGACCCCAGAGGTTTGGGGACCCCCCCCATGGCCCCAAGTGTTCACCCCCCCCCGCCATGGCCTCAGGTGTTTGGGTGCCCCCTTCCATGTCCCCACGGGGTTTGGGGACCCCCCCCCCCATGTCCCCAAGGGTTTGGGGACCCCCCTCCATGTCCCCAAATATTGGGGACCCCCCCGTGTGCCCCCCCCGCTGACCGTAGGCCGAGGGGTCGGCGATGTGCTCCTCCATGAAACACCCGAACCCCGACAGGTTGGTGGAGACGCTGGGGATGCCCATGACCGTGCACTCAGCTTTGGGGGGGGGACACACACACAAATAAAATCGGGGGGGGGGGGGGGGGTTAATCAGAGAAAGAGGGGGGTCCCAAATATCCAGGAGGGGGCCCCCCCAAGTTTGTTTTTACCTGGGGTGTAACCCCAAGGTTCGTAGTAAGAGGGAAACCACCCCCAGGTGACACCCCCGGACAAACTCCTCGTAGTCGACGGGCAGGAGGGGGCTGGTGGACGACAGGAACTCGGGGTGGAAAATGATCTGGGGGGGGGACACGGGGGGGCGGCAGAGTCAGAAAGGGCCCCCCCGGGAACCCCCAACCCTCAGACCCTGCCCCGGGACCCCCAATTCCCCCTGGAAGCCCCCAGAGCTTGGGGACCCCCCCTGGGACACTCCCCCCCCCCCCTCCATGAGCTTCTCCAGGTCACCAAAGACACCCCAACTCCCCCGCGGACCCCCCAGGATCCCCCCAACTTCCTCCAGGCCCCCCAAACCCCTCAGCCCCCTCCTTACCCACCCCCAAACCCCAAACCCCCCTCAGACCCCCTCCATGTCCCCCAG
Organism: Athene noctua; assembly: GCF_965140245.1. Taxonomy (NCBI): domain Eukaryota; kingdom Metazoa; phylum Chordata; class Aves; order Strigiformes; family Strigidae; genus Athene; species Athene noctua. Next base: position 368,459 of record NC_134067.1, on the reverse strand, counting down.
CCCCCAAAATGTCTTTTTACCCCCCCAGCCCCCCCAATCCCCCCCCAAAACCCCCCAAGGCCCCAAACCCTCCTTGAACCCCCCAGCCCTCCCCAAAACCTCCCTTAGACCCCCAAATTTTCTCTTACCAACCCCAAAACCCTTTCAGCCCCCCCCTTCCATGTCCCCCACCCCCCCAAAATGTCTTTTTACCCCCCCAAGACCCCCCCAAACCCCCCCTGAAACCCCCAAACCCTCCATGAGCCCCCCAGCCCTCCCCAAAACTCCCCCTTAAACCCCCAAATCCTCCCTTACCCACCCCAAAACGCCCCAGAACCCCCCCTCAGTCCCCCCCACCATGTCCCCCAACCCCCCAAAATGTCTTTTTACCCCCCCAGGACCTTCCCAAACCCCCCCAACCCCCCCTTCCCCCCCCCCCCCGGCCCCCCAAACCCTCCATGAGCCCCCCAGCCTCCCAAAACGCCCCCTTAAACCCCCAAATCCTCCCTTACCCACCCCAAAACGCCCCAAAACCCCCCTCAGTCCCTCCCAAATATCCCTGACCCCCCCCAAAATCCCTTCACACACCCCCCCCCCAATAAAACTGCCCCCCCATTGTCACCTTGACCCGGTCGTTGCTGCTGTTGAAGAGCCCGATGCGGCGGATCGTGGTCAGGATGGGGTCGGTGGCGTCGTCCAACATGTTGTGGGTGCAAACGGGGGGGAACGACTGTCGCTGAGAGAGGAGGGGGGGGCACGTTAAAAAAAAAAAAAACAACAAAAAACAAGAAGATCCAAGTGTCGGGTTGAGCCAGGACCCCCCCAATTTTGTGTAGCGCCCCCCCCAAATTAAAAAAAAATCAACCCCAAACGAGGCGGGGGGGGGTACCTGGGTGGCGAAGATGGCGCGTTTCATCATGGTGAAATCCTCCCGGTCCAGCATTTTGTTCATGTCCGGGAGGTTCCCCCTGGAAAAATTTTAAGGGGGGGGGACACGGAGGGGTAAAATAGGACCCCCCCCGGCCCCCCCCAAATAAATAAGGGGCCTCAAAAAATTAAAGAGAGGGAAGGGGGGGGGGGGAGCGCGGCGCTTACACCAGCAGCGATTCGTAGAGTTTCTTCCCAAATTTTTCTTGACGGCGTTGGCCGTGTCCCTGGGGGGGGGGGGGAGGAGAAAAATTGGGGGGGGAGGAGAGAAAAATTGGGGGGGGGGGAGGGGGGAAATTGGGGGGGGGGGAGAGAAATGGGGGGGTAGGAAAATGGGGGGGATAGGGGAGAAAAAGGAGGGTGGGGGTATCAGCCTGGGTGCCCGGGGGGGGGCCACGTGCCCTTCCCTGGACGCTTTGGGGGGGGGTTGGGGGGTTCCTGGGGGGTCTTGGGGGGGTTCCTGGGGTTTTGGGGGTTCCCGTGGGGGGTTTGGGGTTCCCCGGGGGGGGGTTTGGGGGGGCCCTGAGGGCATTTGGGGGGGGGCCCTTGGGGATTGCGGGGAGGATCCTGGAGATTGGGGGGGGGGGGGGGTCCATGAGGGGTTTTGGGGGGTCCTCGGGGGTCTTGAGGAGTTTTGGGGGGGTCTTCAGCGTTTTGGGGTCCCCCCTGGGGTTTCGGGGGTCCCATGAGGTTTTTGGGGGGGGGTCAGGTGGTTTGGGGGGGGTCACCCCTGTTGGTTTTTTTTTTTTTGTGAAATCCTTCAGGTTTTTGGGGGGGAAGCCCTGGGGTTTGGGGACATTTTGGGGGGGGGTCCCTGTGGGTTTTGGGGGGTCCCTGTGGGTTCTGGGGGCTCCCGGAGGTTTTGGGGTCCCCCCCGGGGGGTTTTGGGGTCCCACCAGAGCTGTTTGCGCACGGCCTGGCCCTTCAGCGACTCCACGTTGAAGTTGTTGGTCCGGGCCGGCATGATGAAGAAAGCCACCACCGTCACCTCGCTGCCGTTCACCTGCGGGGGCCCCCGGTGTCCCCCAGTGTCCCCCGGTGTCCCCCGGTGTCCCCCAACCCCTCATATCCCCCCCCTTGGCCCCAAACGTCCCCTCTCCCGCCTCAAAACATCCCCCCCGTGTCCCCAAATGTCCCCAAACAGTCCCTGGCCCAATTGTCCCCAAATGTGTCGTGTGTGTGTCCCCCCCCCGTTTCAAATGTCCCCAAAGGTCCCCCCGGCCCCAAATGTCTCCCCCCCAGTCTCAAATGTCCTTCGTGTCCCCAAATGGCTCCTGTGTCCCCAAATGTCCCCCAGTCCCCAAACACGCCCCTGCACCTCCCCAGCCCCCGTAACTCCCACGTGCCCCCATCCCCGTGTCCCCCCCCCGTGTCCCCACACCCCCCCCGTGTCCCCACACCCCCCTGTCCTCCCCCCGTGTCCCCACACCCCCCTGTCCCCCCGTGTCCCCCTGTGTCACCCGCAGGAGGTAGTTGAGCCGCGCCAGCGCCTCCAGGAAGATGTCGGCCCCCTTGTTGGAGAACTCGTAACGCCCCGCGATGAAGAAGAAAAGCGTCTTGTCCAGGTCGAAATCCAGGTGCCTGCGGGGACCCCGTCACCCCGGGGCACCCCAAAACCCGCGGGGAGCCCCCCAAAACGCCCTGAACCCCCCAAATCCTTCCGATCCCCCCCAGACTCCTCCCAACCCCTCCGGTACCCCCCAATTCCTCCCAGAACTCACCCAAATCTCTCACACACCCCCAGGGTACCCCAAAACTCCCTGGGAGCCCCCCAAAACCTCTTGACCCCCTCCCAAACCTTCTGACCCCCCCCCCCCCCCGACTCCTCTGACACCCCCACAAATCCACCCCACACCCCCCCAAATCCATGTTCCCCCCCCAAAACTTGTATCCCCCCCAGGTACCTCTATCTCCTGGGCCCCCCTCAAATGTCCAGGTCCCCCGCAAACCACCTGGGGCCCCCCCAAACTCCTGAGGGTCCCCCCTAGACATCGAGGACCCCCCAAAACCCCACATCTACCCCAAAAGTTGGGACACCTGTATCCCCCCCCGGATGTTTCTATCTCACAGGACTCCTGGGTCCCCCCCATGCACACCCAGGTCCCCTCCTGGACTCTGGAGCGTCCCCCCTCGATGTTGGGGTCCCCCCCCCTGATTTTGGGGTCCCCCCCTGGGGACACCGACCCGTAGAAGTGTCCCCGGACGAACTCCTGGACACGAGCTTTGCTCTGGGCGTGCAGGTTCTGGAACTCGTGCATGGCCGAGAACTTCCGGACGTTGAGGCCGTTGGGGGTCACCAGATCTGGGGGGGACACACACCCCCCCCACACACACCCGGAGGGTTGGGTTTGGGGCTCCCCCACCCCCCAGATGCCCTGAATCCCTCTGGGGCCCCCTGGGTCCTTCGAGGGGTACTGGGTTTGCTGTGGGAGAGTTGGGGTCCCCTCAGGGGGGCGGTGGGGGGGGGTTGGGGTTCATGTGGGATCTTTGTCCTCACCGGGGGGGTGTTGGGGTCACTCTTGGGGTCCCCCTGGGGCTGCTGGGGTCCCTGTGGGGGTTTTGGGGTTCCTGAGGGATCTTTGTGCCTCCCCAGAGGGTGCTGGGACTCCTCTGGGCGTGTCAGGGTCCCCCCTGGAGATGTTGGGGTCCCTGGGGGTGGGGGGTGTTGTGTCCCCCCCTTTGGCACTGGGACCCCCCTTGGGGGGTCCCTGAGAGGACCTTGGGGTCACCCTTGGGGTCCCCATGAGGATCTTGGGGGTCCCTCTGGGGCTGTTGGGATCCCTGGGGAGGGTTTTGGGGTCCCTGGGGGATCTTTGTCCCCCTGGGGGTGCTGGAGTTACTCTTGGGGTCCCCATGAGCCTGTTTGGGTCCCCCTGGGGGTTTTGGGGTCCCCTGATGGGGCTGTTGGGGTCCCCGGGGAGGGTTTTGGGTCCCTGAGGACACTGGGACCCCCTGGATGTGTCAGGATCCCTCCCAGGGACACCGGGGTCCCCCCTCCGGACACTGAGGTGCTCCTCGGGAACACTGCGGGGGGGGGGGGGCTGGAGATCTGGGGTGCTCTGGGGATCTGGGGGTGCCCCCCGCGCGGGGGGGGGCTCAGGGCGCCGCTGCCCACCGGGTTTGCGCTTGAGCAGGTGCTCGGCCTCGGCGGCGGTGACGTGGGACACGGTGGTGAGGACGTGGGCGCAGTGGGCGGCCGCGCGCTCCAGGCAGTACCGGTGGTAGATCTGCCGCTCCCCGGCCTCCTTGTCCACGTCAAACTGGGCCCGGGCACGGCGGGGGGGTCACCGCCCGCGGCCCACAATGCACCGGGGTGAGCCCTGACCCCCCAGCATCCCACAATGCACTGGGGTGACCTCTGACTCCCCCCCAGAGTCCCACAATGCACCGGGGTGACCCCTGACCCCCAGCGGCCCAGCAGGCACCACAGCAACCTCGACCCCCAGCGGCCTACAATGGCTCCCAGGTGACCCCCCCAGCATCCCACAATGCACCGGGGTGACCTCTGACCCCCCCAGCATCCCACAATGCACCGGGGTGAGCCCTGAACCCCAGCATCCCACAATGCACCACGGCAACCCCAACCCCCAGCGGCCTACAGGTACTCCCAGGTGACCCCCCCAGCATCCCACAATGCCACCGGGGTGACCCCCAGGGTCCCACAATGCACCAGGGTGACCCCTGACACCCCCCCCCCTCACTGTCCCATCATGCACCGGGGTGCTGCCGCCCTCCCTTGGGTCCCCCCAGCCCCAGGTTCCCCCCGCCATGTTCCCCCCCTCCGTGTTCCCCCCACCCCAAATTCACCCCAATTTTTCCTCCAGGTTCCCCCCCCCCCCCAAATCCCCCTCCCTGGCTCCCCCCAACCCCAAGTTCCCCCCCCACTTGATGTGTGTCCCCCCCTCCTCCTCTTCACACCCCCCCCCCCAGCTCTGTCCCTCCCCACCTGCCCCCAGCCCCAAATCCCCCTCCCTGGGTTCCTGCCCCTCCCTGTGCCCCCCCGGCCCCCCCACGCCCCCCTGTTGCCCCCATACCCCCATACCCCCCCCGCGCCCCCCCGGCCCCGCTCACGCTGTGGAGGTTGTTGTAGAAGTCCACGCTGCCGGCGCAGAGGTACCGGGCCCAGCAGGGTGGCGTGGGTGGTGAAGATGGTGGCCACGGGCAAGCGCCGCGCGCGGCTCAGCACCAGCCCCAGCCCCGCCAGCCACTCGTGGAAGTGGCCCACGATGAAGGGGCGCTCCTCGCTCTGCGCCGCGAACTGACACCCCCCCCCCAAAAAAATAACTGTCACCGGCACCCGCGGGGGGACGAGGGAACGGGGAACACCCCCCCCCAGGGAACGCTCGGATGTGTGGGACCCCCCCCCCTGGGGATCCCAACGCCCCAGTGTCACCGTGACCCCCCCAACAATGTCACTGTCACCCACAGGGGACGCTGGAGTGGGGACCCCCCCCCAGGGAACGCTCGGAGGTCTGGGACCCCCCCATGGGGATCGTAACACCCCAGTGTCACCGTCACCCCCCCAACAATGTCGCTGTCACCCACAGGGGACACTGGAATGGGGACCCCCCCCCCAGACGTACCTGGGGCCCCTAAAACCCCCTTGGCACCCCCCAAAACCCTCCCAAGGACCCTGGACCCTAAAACCCTCTCAGAACCCCCCCAAACCCCCCCGGGGACCCCCAAAACTTCCCACCCCAAGGAACCAGGTGACAAAGAAGCTGACGAGGACAAACCTGGGGCCCCTAAAACTCCCTTGCCCCCGCCCAAAACCCTCTCAAGGACCCTAAAAACTTCTCAGGACCACCCCACCCCCCCCGGGGACCCCCAAATTCTCTGGGGCCCCCCCAAGACCGACCTCCCCGAGGAACCAGGCGACGAGGAAGCCGAAGAGGACGGCGTCGTTGGCCTCGCGGTCGTACCAGGGCACCCCGATGGCGCAGCTCTCCCAGAGCTCCCCCTTCCAGCGCTCCAGGCTCCAGGCCGTGGCCCCCACGTCCAGCAGCACCACGGCCGGGCTCCCCTCGATCAGCCAGCGCCCAAAATGCACCTGAACCCCCCCCCCAAAAAAAAAGGCACCCCAAAACCTTCAGCACCCCCCCAAACGCCCTGCGGGTTTCCCTCCATCTGCTCGCACCCCAAAACCAGGGAGACCTCGAACTCCCCCGTGAGCCCAAACCTCCCCTCTAGCAGCCGGCGCCCAAAGTGTGGCTGCACCCCAAAAAAAGGGGGGGGACACTCCCAAAGTCTCAGCACCCCCAAATGACCTCCCCTGGGGTCCCCTCCATCAGCCTGCACCCCAAAACGGGGCACGGCGAACTCTTCAGCGCCCCTAAAACCCTCCGCTACCCCGCACCCTAAACCCCTCAGCACCCCAAAATTCCACAAAATGGCTCCCTGGGGGGGCACCCCCAGACATGAGGCCTCCCCCAAGAAATGAAACAAACCCTAAAACTGGTTATACGTGTTCAAAAATGAGTTCATATGGGTCAAACTGGCTGAAATATTCTCAAAAATGGATTAAATATCCCCAAAAGAGCAATAACGTGTCCCTCAAATGCCTAAAACGTCCCCAAAAACGGGTTAATACGGCTCAAGCTGGGTTAAACACCCCAAAAAATGGATTAAATAGCCCCAAAAATGCAGTAATCTGCCCCCCAAATACCTAAAATGTCCCCAAAAAGGGTTTAACGTCCCCCAAAATAAGTTAATGTGACCCAAGTTGGGTTAAATATCCCCAATAATGGATTAAACATCCCCAAAAACGGATTAAGTATCCCCAAAATGGATTAAACATCCTCAAAAAGGGATTAAATATCCCCAAAAATACAGTAAATCTGCCCCCCAAACGCCTAAAATGTCCCCAAAAATGGGTTAATGTGACCCAAGCTAGCTTAAACAGCCCCAAAAATGGCTTAAACATCCCCAAAATGGCTTAAACATCCCCAAAACTGGCCTCATGTCCTTCAAAAGGGATTAAGTGTTCCCTCAAATATTTAAATATATGTAAAAAAATGGTAAAATGTATCCAAAAATAGTCTAATGAGGCCCAGAAGTGCGTTAATTCTCCCCAAAAATGGGGTAATTCTGCCCCAAAAGTGGGTTAATTTTTCCCAAATTAAGTTAAAACTCCCCAAATCAAGTTAAAATTCACGAAACCAGACTGTTACCCAAAACCAGGGTAATGTTTTTCATACGTGAGTTAATATTATTGACAAATAAACTAATTTTCACCAAAAATAGATCAATGTTCTCCAAAACTGAGGAAATATTTTCAAAATTGCCTTAATACGCCCCAAAAGGGATCAAACATCCCCAAAATGAGTGAAAAAACCCACAAAACGGGGCCATTTCCTCAAAATGTGTGACCGTTCCCCCCCTACGGATTAAAAAGTCCCCAAAATGGGTTAAAATTGCCCAAAAACGGGTCAATGTCCCCAAAAATCAAGCCCAGCCCCCCCGGGTTGGGGGGGGGGGAGGGGAGCCCCTGACCTTTGCTGCCCTTTCTGGCGTGGGGGGAGCGTAACGCGAGCTGGGGGGGGCTAAAAATAACCCCCCACGTGGGGTGGGGGAGGGCGCCCGGGGCCCTTGGCAGCACCCTGGGCCTGTGGGTGCCCCCCCCTGCACCCTTGGGTGCTCGTGGCGCTGCGGGTGCCCCCCTCACCCCCCCCAGAGCCTCCCACCCCATGTATCCCCCCCGAACACCTCACGGATCCCTCTCGCCCCCTCGCTGCCCCCCACCCTTGGGTGCCCGCCGGGGTCCCTGGGTGCCCCCCCTGCACCCTTGGGTGCCCACCTTGCACCCTTGGGCGTTCATGGCCGCCAGGGTGCGGCGCAGGGCGGGCTGGGGCGGCTCCAGCAGCTCCACCTGGGTGCGGACGCTGCTCTCCACGTAGGGGCCCACCAGCACGTAGCTCTCGCCCCACTCGTCGGCCGTCACCCTCGCCTTGGTCTGCAGCACCGTGTAGATCCCGCCCACTGCCGGCGTTCCCAGCATGCACCGGGGCGACCGTCAGCCCACAATGCACCGGGGCACGCGGCAGCCCACAATGCACCGGGGACCATCGCCCCCCAGGCCTCGTGTCAAACCCTGGCGCAACAACCACCCGCAGGATGAGAGGCCTCGCAGCATCCCATAATGCCCCGAGGCTGGCGGTGTCCCAGCATGCACCAGGGCATGGCCCATCCCGTAATTCACATGTCATGTGACACCCCATAATACATCAGGACACAGGTCATCCCACAACGCCCTGGGGCTCCCTTTAACCTGCAATATACTAGGCCTTGCGACATCCCATAATGCCCCGGGGCTGGCGGTATCCCACAATGCACTAGGGCACGTGATATCCCAGCATGCACCAGGGCATGGGCCATCCCATAATACACAGGACACGTGACATCCCATAATACATGAGGACACAGGTCATCCCACAACACCCTGGGGCTCCCTTTAACCTGCAATATACTAGGCCTTGTGCCATCCCATAATGCCCCGGGGATGGCGGTATCCCAGCATGCCCTGGGGCACAGGCCATCCCAGAATGCACTGGGCCCCAGTTAACCCACATCAAACCAGGCCTCGCGGCATCCCACAATGCCCCGGGGCTTCCCCTTAACCCACAGCCCCACTAGGCCTCGTGGTATCCCATGATGCACTGCGGCTGGCGGTATCCCAGCATGCCCCGGGACACGTGACACCCCTCCAATGCATGGGAGGGGGCGTGGCTTCCCAGCATGCACCGGGAGCCTCAGAGCATCCCACAATGCATGAGGGCACCCCCCCCATCATGCACCTGGGGGCTCACACCCCCCAAGTATCCCACAATGCACCGGGGTCGGGGGCTTCCCAGCATGCACCGGGCTGTGCCTCCTACCCCCCCAGTGGCCCACAATGCCCTGCGAGGGGGCGTGGCTTCCCAGCATGCACCAGGCCTTGCCCCAGTAGTCTAAAGCGCACCAGGCCTCAGCCCCTATATCCCACAATGCACCAGGCCCTGACCCCCCCATATCCCACAATGCACCAGGCCCTGACCCCTCCTGTATCCCACAATGCACAGCCCCCCCCAACTTGCCCCCACGTATCCCAGAGGCCTTTGGGCCCTGACCCCGCCCCGGGGCATGCTGGGAGCTCCGCCCCCTCCCCACCGGCCGCAAAGCATCCTGGGCCAGCCCAGGCCTCCAGCCCCAGGCCTCGGCCCAAGGGGACCCCCGGGAGGTTTTTTGGGGGGATCCTGGGGGCCGGGGGGGGGGTCGCAGGGGCCCGGGGGGGGTCGGGGGCGTTGCGGGGGGGTCCCCGCGGTTCTCGGGGTCCCCCCCCGGGGCGCTCACCCTTGTTGGCGACCTCCCAGGCCACCTCGAAGAGGACGACGTTGTCGGGGGCGCCGGGGCCCCCCCACTCCTCCAGCCCCGGGAGGGAGCTCACGGAGACGCTGCGGGACAGCGGCATCGCGCCTGGGGGGGGGACACCCCGAAAAAATGGGGAGGGGGCAGCTCACCTGCGGGGGGGGGGCCCGAAAAACTGGGGGGTGACCCCAAAATGGGGGCAGAAATGGGGGGTAACCCCTGTGCCCCTGCAGTGACCCCCCCACCCATGGGACCCCCCCTAGGGGCACCCCCCTACCCCCCATGGGCCTCCCAAGATCTTGAGGCCTCCCCATGGGAGCCCCCCCCCTCCATGGGACCCCCCAAAGGGCCCCTCCTCACCTATAGGACCCCCCCCACCCATGCAGCCCCCCCATAACCCCCTAAAGCGACCCCCCCTCCATGGGACCCCCCAGACGCCCCTCCAGCAGCTCCCCCCACCCTTGGGACCCCCCCAAAGTACTTCTCCCCCTTATGGGAACCCCCCCCGAGGGACCCCCCCCACCCATGGGACCCCCTCAGAGGATCCCCCCATCCATGGAAACCCCCCGAGCGCCCCCTAAAGGGTCCCCCCACACCCATGAGACCCCCCCCCCCAGCCCCCCCCGGAACCATGGGACCCCCCCAGCCCCCCCAAATGCCCCCCCCCATAAAAACCCCCCAGACCCCCCCCTCAAGTGATCCCCCCCCCTTGGGACCCCCCAAACTCCCCCGGGGGACCCCCCCCACCCATGAGACCCCCCAAAAAGGGCCCCCCCGCACCCACAGGACCCCCCCCATCCCCCCAAAGGACCCCCCACCCATGGGACCCCCCCCAGCAGCTCCCCCCACCCACGGGACCCCCCCAAAGGGCCCCCCCCGCACCCACGAGACCCCCCCCCAGCCCCCCCCAGGGGCCCCCCCAGCCATGGGACCCCCCAAAACCCCAAAGGGCCCCCCTGCACCCCCCAAGTGACCCCCCCCACCCATAGGACCCCCCCCAGACCCCCCCAGGAGCCGCCCCCCCCCCGCTCTGGGTGCCCCCCCCGGGGGGGTCCATGGGGGGGTCCCGGGGGGGGTCCCTTCGCCGCCCCCCCCCCCCCTCACCTCCCCGCGCTCCCGCAGCTGATCGCGGACTGACCCCCCCCCCCCAAACCAGACCGCAGGCCCCGCCCCTGGCCCCGCCCTCGCCCGGCGCTGATTGGACGAGACGCGCGAGCGGGGCGGGGGGGGGCACGCGCCGGGGGGGGGGGGAGGGGGGGGAACACGCGCGTGGGGGGGGAGGGGGGAGGCTTAAAGGGCAATGGGAGGCCTTAAAGGGGCAACGGGGGAGAGGCCACAGCGAGGGGGCGGGGGGATTGTTGGCTCCGCCCCCTGTGGGGGAGGGGAGGGTGGGGCTGAGAGGGGGTGGGGCGGCTGTGGGGCATTTATGGGGTTGCCTATAGGGTACCTATGGGGCAGGCTGGGCTATAGGTCAGCTCTGGGGTATCTGTGGGGCAGGCCGGGGCTATGGGGCAGGCTGAGGGGCTGGGGGGTCTCTATGGGGCAGGCTGAGGGGCTGGGGGGTCTCTATGGGGCACAGGCCGGGGCTATGGGGCAGCCCCACACTCCCCAAAAGACCCCTTGGCGGGTTCTGGAGGACCGCGCACCATCGAGAGGCGCCGCCAGAGCGGCCGCTCCCCCTCAACTCCCCCGAGGCTCCGCCCCCTTCGCCCGTTTCCCGCCCTGCGCCACTTCCGGCGCGCGCGCGGCGAGCGTGAGAGCAGCGCGGGACCGGCGGCGCCATGGCAACGGCGGTGCGGGGGGGCTGCGGGGATTTGGGGGGGTCCGGGGGGGTTTGGGGGGGTCCTGTGAGGGGCCTGGGGGGGCTCGGGGGGGGCTGAGGGGGTTTGGGGGGGTCCTGGGGGGTCGGGGGGGGGGAGTGGGGGGGTCGTGAGGGGCTGGGGGGGGTTGTGAAGCGTTAAAGGGGGTCGGGGGTGTCCTGGGGGGGGCTTTGGGGGGGTCCCGAGGGGCTCAGGGGGGGGTGGGGGGGTCTGGGGATTTTGGGGGGGTCCTGGGGGGGGTTTGGGGGAGTCCCGACGAGCTCGGGGGGGTTTGGGGGGGTCCTGGGGGGGTTGGGGGGACCCCGAGGAGCTGGAGGGGGGGGGGAGCAAGGGCAGATCAGGATGAGGACGGAGCTGATTGGGGGGGGCGCGGCGGTGTCAGGAGGGTTTGGGGCAGAATTTTGGGGGACCCTGACACCCCCCCCCCAAAAAAAAATCTCCCCCCCCCCCCCCCCGCCCAGACCCCAAAAGTCCCCGGAGGTCCGAGACGTGACCAGATCGAGCGCATCGGTGAGCCGGGGGGGGGGTCCCCCCACCACGGGGACCCTCTCCCATCCTTGGGGGTGGGGGGGGTCACCCCTTTTTTTTTTATTACCCCCCCCCCAATTTTTTGGGGGGTCTTTTTAACTCCTCCCCCCCCCCCCCCCCCCCCCCCCCCAGGTGCCCACTCCCACATCCGCGGCCTGGGCCTGGACGACGCGCTGGAGCCGCGCCAGGTGCCGAGGGGAGACGTGGGAGGGGGCGACCCCCTTGAAGAAAAAAAAAAATTAAAAACCGGTAAATTTTGGGGGTTCAGCCCCCCCTAACCCCCCCCCGGGCCCCCCCGCAGGTCTCCCAGGGCATGGTGGGACAACTGGCCGCTCGTCGCGCCGCCGGCGTCATCCTGGAGATGATCAAGGAGGGGAAAATCGCGGGCAGAGCCGTGCTGATCGCCGGGCAGCCGGCACCGGGAAAACCGCCATCGCCATGGGTCTGCGAGCCCCCCCCCGAACCCCCCCCCCCGAAATGACGGAAAAATGGCTGAATTCTCCCCAAAATGTTCCCGGCGGCAGGATGGCGCAGGCGCTGGGGCCCGACACCCCCTTCACGGCCATCGCCGGCAGCGAGATTTTCTCCCTGGAAATGAGCCGGACCGAGGCGCTGACTCAGGCGTTTCGCCGCTCCAATCGGCGTCCGCATCAAGTCAGGAGCCCCCCCCCTTCATTTTCGGGGTTCCCCCCTCATTTTTGGGGTGTCTTCCCCCCCCCCCTGACCCCTCAATTTATATATTTATTAATTTTTGGGCAGAGAGGAGACGGAAATTATCGAGGGGGAAGTGGTGGAGATTCAAATCGATCGCCCGGCCACCGGCACGGTGAGGGGGGCGGTTTATACCCCCCCCCCCCCCCCCCCCAAAAAAGAAAATCCTTCAGGGGACCCCAAAAAATTATTTAGGGGACCCCAAAATTTCCCTCAGCCCCCCCCCCGGCTAATGTTGGGGGGCCCCCCCGTGCGTTTTCAGGGAACGAAAGTGGGAAAATTGACGTTAAAAACGACGGAAATGGAAACGATTTATGATCTGGGGACCAAGATGATCGAGTCGCTGACCAAGGAGAAGGTGCAGGCGGGGTGAGTGAGGGGGGGGCACCCCGAAATCGGGGGGGGCACCCGAATCGGGGGGGGGCGCTCTGGAGGTCGGGGGGGGGATAGGGGTTTCGAAATGGAGGCTGGGATGGGGTAAAGGGTCTGAAGTGGGGTTTGGGGGGGTCATGAATGGGGTGGGGGACACCCCAAAATGGAGTAGAGACCCCAAAAATGTGGTGAGGGACCCCAAAATGGGGCGGGAGGCCCCAAAATGTGGTAAGGGGGACCCCAAAATTGGGCAGGGGGACCCCAAAATGGGGCGGGAGGCCCCAAAATGGAGTAGAGGGACCCCAAGATGTGGGGGGACCCCAAAATGGAGTAGAGACCCCAAAATGGGGCAGGGGGACCCCAAGATGTGGGGGGGACCCCAAAATTGGGGAGGAGGCCCCAAAAATGGAGTACAGGGACCCCAAAAATGTGGGGGATCCCAAAATGTGGTGGTGGGACCCCAAAATGGGGGGGAGCCCTAAATGGGGCGAGGGGAGGCTGAAACGGTAAATCAAGGGAGAAAAAAAGGCTGAAAATGGGGTGAAAAAAACCTGGAAAAGCGTAAAAAAAAAAAAACACTAGAAAATGGGGTAAAAAAACTGAAAAAGGGCGAAAAAAAGACCCTGAAACAGGGGTGAAAAACCGGTAAAATCAGAGGGAGAGTTTGGAAAACGGGTTGAAAACGTTCTAAATTGTATGAAATAGAGAAAATACGGTGTGAAAAAGGCTGAAAACGGTGAAAAATAAAAAAAACTCTAAAAATGAGAATCAAAAAAATGGGTTAAAAAATCACAGAAATGGGGTAAAAGGGCTCCAGTGGGGATTAAAATACCTGAAAATGTGGTGGAAGAGTCTGAAAACGGGGTGAAAACGTGGGAAAAATGGGGAAAACTGGAGAAAACGGGTAAAAGAGCTTGAAAACTAAGGGAAAAAAAAGCTTAAATTGTGTGAAAAACCTGAAAACCGGGTGAAAAAAAAAGGAAAATTGGGTAGAAAAAGAAATTGGGTGAATGGGTTCAGAAATGGGGCGAAAGCTTGAAAATGGGGTGAAAAGCCCCGAAAAATGGGTTGAAAAAACCCGAGGTGGGGTTATCAGTGTAGAAAACGCCCTGAAAACTTGGGAAAACGTTGTAAAAAAGATCAAAATTGGTCCGGAAAGTGTGAAAATATGTTGAAAAAAAGCCCCAAAACGGGTCATAAAAAAGAAAAATAGAGAAAAGGGGCGAAAAGGGAGCGGGAGAAACGCGAAAATGGGATGAAAAAGCCCCCGGATTGGGTAAAATCCCTGAAAACGGGGCGACAAAGGTTTAAGATAACGTGAGAACGGGGGTAAAATGGGGCGAGACGCTGCGATTTTGGGGCAAAACTCCCCGTTTTCTGGTGGTTACGGACCGCTGGGCCGGAGGTGGGAAGGAACCGGCAATGGGGAGAAAAACCATGAAAAAGGGTCCCCGAAAGGTTAAATGGGTAAAAAAAGGTACTTGGGGGATTGGGGGGAGGGAAAGGGACCCCGAACTGGGGGGGGACACCCCAAAATAAAGGCAAATTCCCCCCCCCCCAGGGACGTGATCACCATCGACAAGGCCACCGGGAAGATCTCGAAGCTCGGGCGCTCCTTCACGCGGGCGCGGGACTACGACGCCATGGGGGGCGCAGGTGGGGGGCACGGGGGGGCCCAGGTGGGCTGGGGGGGGGGCCCAGGTGGGGCTGGGGGGGGCACAAGTGGGGCTGGGGGGGGCACAAGGGGACTGGGGGGCACAGATGGGGCGGGGGGGGCACAGGTGGGGCTGGGGGGGCACAAGGGACTGGAGGGGCCCAGGTGGAGTGGGGGGGTCTCGGGGGGGGTCTGGGGTGTTGAGGGCTTTTGAAGGAGGTTGAGGGGGCTTTGGGGGGTCGAGGGGGACTTGGGGTGCTCTGAGGGTTTTTTGGGGGGTCTGGGGGGGGTTTAGGGAACTTTTGGGGGTCTCATGGGGGTTCCAGGGGGACTTGGGGGGGTTTGGAGGAGACCGGGGGGTGGGGGGGGTCTCGGGGGGGGTTTGGGGGCTCTGAGGGGGGTTTGGGGGGTCCCTGGTTTTAGGGGGGGGGTGAGGGGTCCTGCGGGGGCTCCCTGGGTTCAGGGGGGGCTGGGGGTGACCTGAACCCCCTTTTGCCCCCGCCCCCCCAGACGAAGTTCGTGCAGTGCCCCGACGGGGAGCTGCAGAAGCGGAAGGAGGTCGTGCACACGGTGTCGCTGCACGAGATCGACGTCATCAACAGCCGCACCCAGGGCTTCCTCGCCCTCTTCTCGGGTGCGGCCCCACGCCTGCCCCACAGCTGCCCCACAACTGCCCTTCCTGCCCCACAACTGCCCTTCCTGCCCCACAACTGCCCCACAACTGCCCTTCCTGCCCCACAACTGCCCTTCCTCCCCATAACTGCCCCACAACTGCCCTTCCTGCCCCACAACTGCCTTTCCTGCCCCCTAAGTGCCCCCAGCTCCCCCCACCACCCTTAGTCCCTCATAACTGCCCCTAAGACCCCCCAGGCCCCCCGATAACCCCCCCACATCCCCTCAGAACCACTCTCAGCCCCCCCCCCAACACCTCCAGGTCCCCCAAAACCGCCCCCCAAGACCCCCCGATCCCCCCCATAGCCCCCCCAGCCCCCCCATAGCCCCCCCCTAACCCCCGATCCCCCCCAGGCGACACGGGGGAGATCAAGACGGAGGTGCGGGAGCAGATCAACGCCAAAGTGGCCGAGTGGCGGGAGGAAGGCAAAGCCGAAGTCATCCCCGGGGTGAGCTCGGGGCGGGGTGGGGGCACACGGGGAGCCCCCCCAAACCCCCCATAACCCCCCCCGCGGCCCCCCCCCCCCAGGTTCTGTTCATCGATGAAGTTCACATGTTGGACATCGAGTGTTTTTCCTTCCTCAACCGGGCGCTGGAGAGCGACATGGCGCCCGTCCTCATCATGGCCACCAACCGCGGCATCACCCGGTCAGGGGGGGTCCGGGGGGGGGATTTGGGGTACAGGGGACCCCCCCTCATCTTTTTTACCCCCCCCAGCATTCGGGGAACCAACTACCAGAGCCCCCACGGGCTCCCCATCGACCTCCTCGACCGGCTCCTCATCATCTCCACGGCGCCCTACAGCGACAAGGAGACCAAGCAGATCCTCAAGATAAGGTGTGAGGGGGGGGACACCCCAAAAAATAAATCACCGCCCCCCCCCCTACGGGTCCCCCAAAACCTTCCCCTCTGCCCCCACACCCAGCAGATCCCCCCCGCCCCGCGGGGCGCCCCCAGACCCGTGTTAATCCTCCCCAGAAGCTGCCCCGGGGGTGTCGGCTGATACCCCTGGGTGCCCCCAACACCCCTGGGTGAACCCCGATACTAGTGGGTGTCCCCCCAATACCCCCAGACACTGCAGGGTGCCCCCCAACACCCTGGGGTACCCCTAAACCCCCTCAGTGTGCCCCCCAACACCCTGAGGTACCCCTAAACCCCCTCGGGGTGACCCCCAACACCCTGGGGTACCCCTAAACCCCCTCGGGTGCCCCCCAACACCCCTGAGGTACCCCTAAACCCCCTCGGGGTGACCCCCAACACCCTGGGGTACCCCTAAACCCCCTCGGGGCACCCCCAACACCCTGAGGTACCCCTAAACCCCCTCGGGGTGACCCCCAACACCCTGGGGTACCCCTAAACCCCCTCGGGGCACCCCCAACACCCTGAGGTACCCCTAAACCCCCTCAGGGTGCCCCCCAAACACCCTGGGGTACCCCTAAACCCCCCCAGAGCACACCCCCAACATCTTGGGGTACCCCCCAACCCCCTTAAACTTTTGGGCATTACCCCTAAATCCCCCCATGTCAACTCCCAACACCCTGAGGTACCCCTAAACCCCCTCAGGGCGTCCCCCAAACACCCTGGGGTACCCCTAAACCCCCTCGGGGCACCCCCCAACACCCTGAGGTACCCCTAAACCCCCTCGGGGTGCCCCCCAAACACCCTGGGGTACCCCTAAACCCCCCCATGGCACCCCTCAACACCCTGAGGTACCCCTAAACCCCCTCGGGTGCCCCCCAACACCCTGGGGTACCCCTAAACCCCCTCAGGGCGCCCCCCAACACCCTGGGGTACCCCTAAACCCCCCCCCAGGCCCTCCCTCACACCCCTGCGTTCCTTTTACCCCCCCCCACTTCAAGCCACTCTCCAACCCCCTTCCTATCCCCCCCCCCCCAAACCCCTCAGAACACCCCAAAACCACCTGCGGTGGTTTTGGGGTGTTCTGAGGGGTTAGGGGGAGGGAATAAAGATGCCTCTCCTTAACGATTTTTTTTTTTTTTTTTTGGGGGGGCCCCCTCAGGTGCGAGGAGGAGGACGTGGAGATGACGGAGGACGCGTACTCCTCGGTGCTGACGCGCATCGGGCTGGAGACGTCGCTGCGTTACGCCATCCAGCTCATCACCGCCGCCAGCCTGGTGGCCCGCAAGCGCAAAGTATTTTTTTTTTTTTTTTGGGGGGGGGACACACACACACACACACACACGACACGGGACACGCGACACCCCAAAAATGGATGCGGGGGTGTGCCGGGGAGGGGGTTTGGAAGAGATGGAGGGGGGTTTGGGGGACTGAGAGGGGTTGGGGGGGGGGGAACTGATGGGTCTGGGGGGGTTTTGGGGGGGACTGAGGGGGGGACTGATGGATTTTGGGGGGACTGAGAGGGGGACTGATGGGTTTTGGGGGGTCTGGGGGTGTTTTGGGGGGACTGGGGGGGGGACTGATGGATTCTGGGGGGGACTGAGGGAGGGACTGATGGGTTTTGGGGGTGTGTGGGGGGGTTTGATGGGTTTTGGGGGGACTGAGAGGGGGACTGATGGATTTTGGGGGGGACTGGGGGTGTTTTGGGGGGACTGGGGGAGGACTGATGGATTTTGGGGGGCCGGGGGGGGGGACTGATGGATTTTGGGGGGTCTGGGGGTGTTTGGGGGGGACTGAGGGAGGGACTGATGGGTTTTGGGGGTGTGTGGGGGGGTTTGATGGGTTTTGGGGGGACTGAGAGGGGGACTGATGGATTTTGGGGGGGACTGGGGGTGTTTTGGGGGGACTGGGGGAGGACTGATGGATTTTGGGGGGACTGGGGGGGGACTGATGGATTTTGGGGGGTCGGGGGGTTTGGGGGGGACTGAGAGGGGGACTGATGGGTCTGGGGGGTTTTGGGGGGGACTGAGGGATTTTGGGGGGACTGGGGGGGGGGACTGATGGGTCTGGGGGGGTTTGGGGGGGACTGATGGGTTTGGGGGGGGCTGGGGGGGTTTGGGGGCACTCGGGGGGTCTGGGGGGGTTTTGGGGGGACGTGAAGGGCTCTGGGGGGGTTCAGGAGCTTTTGGACGAGGCTGAGGGGGGACTTGGGGGGGTCCCTGGTTTTGGGGAGGGGGTGAGGGAGGCTCCTGCTCTGTGTGTGTTGGGGGGGGTTCAGGGGGGTCCCAGGGAGGCTTGGGGGCCCCCCCACATTTCGGGGTGCCCCGGGCAGGGGGCGGAGGTGCAGGTCGAGGACATCAAGCGCGTTTACTCGCTGGGACGAGTCGCGCTCGACCCAGTACATGAGGGAGTACCAGGAGGCGTTCCTGTTCAACGAGCTCAGTGAGGGGGGGCCGGGGGGACACGGGGACACGGGGACATTGGGGGGGACACGGAGACACAAGGACACTGGGGGGGGACGTTAGAGGGGACAAGGGGGCACAGGGGGGGACATGGGGACACCGGCGGGGACACGGGGACGGGACACGGGGGACATAAGAGGGGCATGGGGGGGACATGGGGACACAGGGACACTGGGGGGGGACATTAGAGGGGACAAGGGGGCACAGGGGGGACACGGGGACACCAGGGGGGGACACAGTGGGGTATGGGGGGATACGGGGGCGGACATGGGGGACAATGGAGGGGACAGAGAGGGGGCATGGGAGGGAACAGGAACACGGGGGGGACCATGGGGGGGGACATGGGGACACAGGGACACTGGGGGGGGACATGGGGGAGACATGGGGACAGTGGGACGGCACGGGGGGGACACGGGGGGACATGGGGACACTGGGGGGACATAAGAGGGGCATGGGGGGGACATGGGGACACAAGGACACTGGGGGGGACACGGGGGGGGGAGGCTGAGGTCAGTGAGGGGACATGGGGGGACTTTGGGGGACATTGGGGATTGGGGGGGGCTGGGGACACTGGGACTGGGGGGGGACACACATCGGGGACACGGGGGGGGGACCCTGGGACGGGGGGACACAGGGATGGGACAAGGGACATTGGGGACACGGGGGGGGGATGTTGGGGACCCCGGGATGGGGGAGGGGACCCAACAGGACACGGGGGGGATGGGGGACACACACACACGAGATGGGGGGGGGATCTGGGGACACGGGGACCCCCCTGAGATGTCCCTGACTGTCCCCTTCCCCCCCCCCCCCCCGCAGAGGGTGAAACCATGGAAACGCCGTGAGCCGCCCCTCCCCCACCCCGCCCCACCCCCTGTGTAAAATAAACCCGATTGGAGCCGGGGGGGGAGGGGAGACGTTTATTGGGGGGGAGGGGAGGGGGGGGAGGGGGGGCTCACCCCTCACTGAACTGGCGGAAGAGGCGCCGCCGTTGGGGGTCCCCGGGGTCCCCAAAACGGGGCACGAAGGGGACGCGGAGGATCCGGGTGAAGCCCTCGGTGGGGGAGGGGGCGACAAAGCGGCTCCTGGGGGGAGGGGCGGGGAGGGGGAGGGGCAGCCGCGAGGCAGAAATGGGGCAAAACGGTGCGGAAATGGGGAAAATGAGGTAAAAGGGGTGAAACCCGGCGGAAATGGGTAAAGGGGGGGAGGGGGGGGGACAAAAAAATAATTGGGGGGAGGGGGAACGTCAGTGAAGGGAAAATGAGGTGAAATCCGGCGGAAATGGGAAAAACGGGGGAAAATAAAAACGGGGAAAAGGAGCAAAAATGGGGGAAATGGGACAAAACCGGGGAGGTGAGAAGGGGAAGAAATGGAGAGAGTTTGGGTCAGAGCGGGGGGGGGTGAGTGGGAGCCCCCCCAAAACAGCTCAGACCCCCCAGGGCCCCCCAAAACCTCCATGTTTACCCCCAAAATTCCCCCCCAGAGCCCCCCCAAAAAACCTGCCCCCCCCCAGAGCCCCCCAAAACCTCCCCGGGGCCCCCCCAAGCCCCCTCAGGACCCCCCCAACGCCCCCCGACCCCCCAAAACCTCTCCAGGACCCCCCAAGATCCCCTCAACCCCCCCCAGACCCCCCCAACCTCACCCCAGGGCCCCCACAAACCCCCTCGACCTCCCCAAAACCTCCTGAGGGCCCCCCCAGACTCCCCCAAACCCTCCAGAACCCCCCATGATCCCCCCAAACCCCCCCAGGGCCCCCCTCACTTGTAGCCGTGCAGGACGACGTCAGTGACGGGGACATGGCCGCTCTCCGTCATATCCCGAAACTTTGGGGGCGGGCATAAATAAAAAACGGGGTTCAGGGGGTCCTGGGGGGGTCTAGGACCCCCCGAACCCCCAAGGGGGTGTCGGGACCCCCCCAGGGACCCCCCCAAGCCCCCCCCTCACCCGGCAGTTGTGTCGCGCCTGCTCCAGGGTGGCCGTGAAATGGAGGCAGCGACAGGGGACGGCGGCGGCGCGGGCACAGGCCACGTACCTGGGGGGGGGGGGAGAAAGGGGGGGTCAGGGGGGTCCCCCAGAACCTCGGGGGGGTCCCCAAGATTTGGGGGGGGTGCGTGTCCCCCCCCGGGACTTGCCTCTGCCGCGATTCGGGGTCGGGGTTCGTGTTGTCGACGGCGACGGGGCGGCCCCGGGCCAGGGCGGCTTCGCAGGCGGCGACACAGCGCTGCCAGGAGCCCAGCGAGTCCTGGGGGCACGGGGGGGTCAGCGGGGTCACAGAGGGTCACGGGGGGTCAGCGGGGGCATGGGTGGGTCATGGAGGGGTCAGAGGGGGTCAGAAGGGTCATGCAGTGTCATGGGGGGGTCAAAGGGGGTCAGCAGGGGCACGGGGGTGTCACGGGTTCATGGGGGGTCAAGCAAGGGCATGGGGGGGGGATTGGGGGGCCAGTGGGGTCACGCAGGGGTTCATGGGGGGTCAGTGAGGTCATGAGGGTGTCAGTGGGGTCACGGGGACAGCAGGGGGTCAGCGGGAGGGTCAGAGTGGGTCATGGGGGTCATGTGGGGTCAGAGGGATCACAAGGGGTGGCAGGGAGGTCACGGAGGATCAGGGAGGGTCAGCAAGGGGTCAGAGGGGTCACGGGGGCCCCCTGACCCCCCCTCACCCGGTTGACGTAGGCGTAACCCGCGGGGACAAAGTGGGTCTTCAGGAAGGTCGATTTTCCGGCTGTGGGAGGGTCAGAGGTCAAGGTCAGGGGGCAGCAGAAGGATTTAAGGGCTCGGGAGGGAGGTCAGGGGTCAAA
Source organism: Athene noctua (assembly GCF_965140245.1). Lineage (NCBI taxonomy): Eukaryota > Metazoa > Chordata > Aves > Strigiformes > Strigidae > Athene > Athene noctua. The sequence continues at coordinate 347,338 of NC_134067.1, read as the reverse complement.
GGGGGTCAGGGGTCACTCACCCCCGGGGAAGCCGACGGCCACCACCACCTCGGGGCTGGAGGACACCAGGGGGGCGTCGGGGGGTCGTAGAGCGGAGCCGTGGGGTCCAGCTGGCGCTGTGGGGTCAGAGGTCAGAGGTCAGAGCCACAACGGGGGGGGGAGGCCAGGGAAGGGCGGGGGGGGGTCACTCACAGGGTCAAAGGTCGGGAGGTCAAAGGGCGCCGGCGCCCAACCCAGGAAGAATTCCTCCGGCGTGTGGAAGCGCAGCTCCGCGTTGAGGGCGAACTGGGGGGGGGGGCGCGGAATTGACTGGGGGGGCTGGGAGCAAACTGGAGAGACTGGGAGCAAACTGGTGGAACATGGAGGACTGGGGAGCTCACTGGGAGGAACTGGAAGAGACTGGGAGCAGACTGGGGGGAACTGGGAGCCCAGGGCTTTGGGGGAGCTGCCCGAGGATGGGGAGGCTGGGGGGGGGAATCCCCAGAATTTGGGGGGACTCGGGGGTTCCCGAGATGGCTGGGGGGGGTCCCTGGGATTTGGGGGGGTCCCTGGGATTTGGGGGGGTCCCCACCAGGCGGTCGCTGCAGGAGAAATCCTTCTTCTTGCGCCCGGGGGCCCAGTTCGGGGGGCGCCCGGCAGCGTCTGGGGGGGCATAAAAAAACGGGGTGAAGGGAGGGGGCTGGACCCCCAAACCCCCCCCCAGACCCCCCGAACCCCCCAGGACCCCAAACCCCCCCCAGATCCCACCCGTCCCCCCAAAGCACCCCAGTGTCCCCCTGGGACCCCCCCAACACCCCCCCGGCCCCCCCAGACCCCAAAACCCTCCCAGCACCCCCCCAAGCTCCCCAAGACCCCCCAAACCCCCCCCGGACCCCCCCGGCCCCACTCACCCCCCACGTAGAGGCTGTCGGGCACCGACACCGTCACGTCCCCATTTGCCTGCGGGACACCGCAAAACCAGTGACACCCCCCCAGTTCATCCCAGTGCCCCCCTCGAGCTCCCAGTGACCCCCAGCAGCCCCCAGCACCTCCCAGTAGCTCCCAGCAGCTCCCAGCGCCCCCCCAGCAGCCCCCAGCAGCCCCCCAGCAGCTCCCAGCGCCCCCCCAGCAGCCCCCAGCGCCCCCCCAGCAGCCCCCAGCGCCCCCCCACCTTCTCACAGAGATGATCCCACATCCCCAGCACAGGTTTCCGGTAGATCCCCGGCCCCGTAGCCACCAGCACCTATTTTTTTTGGGGGGGGGGGGGGAGATAGGGGGTGTGAAACAGCTCAGCGGGGGTCCCCACAATCCCAGGAGGGTCCCCTGTGATTTGGGGGGGCTCCGGGGGGGTCCCCACTGACCTGGAAGGGCAGCCCCAGGCGCTGGGTCACCGCCTCCACCTTGGCCTTGAAGTCGTCGGGACGGAGGCGGCCGCGGGAGATGCCCAGTTGGTTGGTGAAGATGACGAGCTGGGGGGGACAAGAGGGGGGCTCAGGGGGGTTTTGGGGGGCCCCGAGGGGTCAGGGGGGGCTGGGGGGGCCTCTGAGGGGGGGTCTTGGGCGTGTAATGAGGTCCCAGAGGGAGGTGGGGGAGTTCAGTGAGGTGCTGGGGGGGGGGCAGTGGGGTTTGGGGGGGCTCTGAGAGGTCAGGGAGGGTTTGGGGGGGCTCTGAGAGGTCAGGGAGGGTTTGGGGGGGCCCCCCAGGGGGTCAGTGGGGTTTGGGGGGGGCCTCTGGGTGGGGATTGGGGGGTTTGGGTGATCACAGAGGGAGCTGGAGGGGATCAGCTGGGTCCTGGGGGGGGGTCAGTGGGGGCTTAATGAGGTTTGGGGGTTCGGGGGGGGGTCAGTGGGGGTTGGGGGCCTCTGAGGGGTCAGTGGGGTCGAGGGGGGGTCACAGGGTTTTGGGGAGACCCCGGAGAGGGCGGGGGGGGGGCGCGGTGTACCTTATACCCATCGCTGTGCAGCTGCTTCAGCTTCCTGGGAACCTCGGGGTACAAAATCCTGGCGGGAAAAGAAATAAAAATGGGGGAAGACACCCCAAAATGGCAGCCAGGGGCCCCCCCCAACCTCCTGTGCCCCCCCCGCGGCCCCCCAAGGTTCCTTCCCGCCCCCCCCTCACCTCCAGTCGTCGGGGCCTGTAGGAAACACCTTCCCCGACTTGGTGGTGATGAGGGTCCCGTCCAGGTCGAACCCAGCGATCTGGGGGGGCCAGGGGGGGTTAAGAGGGGGTCCCCCCAAAAAGGGGGGGGCCCAGGAGAGTAGTGACACCCCCCCCCCCCCGAGAATAAAAAGGGCTCTGAAAATGAAAGGAGGGACCCCCAAAGCGGGGGCGTACCTGAGCGCTGGGGAGGACGCCGGGGGGGGTGAAGACGAGGAGGGAGCCGTGGTGCTCCCAGGAGCCGCGGGGGGGGGTCATGGATTTGGGGGGGCCCCTCCGGAGCGGGGGAGGGGATGTGGGGGGGCTGGGGGGTCGCTTGAGGGCTCGGGGGGACCCTTCAAAGTGAAGTTCGTGGGGGTAAAGCCCGTTGACCAAGCAGAGGGTCTGGCCGGGGCGGAGGGTGGCGCGACCCCCCCGGCCCAGCGGGGCCCCCCCCACAGAAGTGGGGTTCACGCCTCGCTGTGAGGGGGAGAGGGAGCAGCATCAAGGAGGGGCCCCCCAAAACCTTTTGGGGTCTCTCCTCCAATCCCCGCCCTTACAAATGCCCTTAACAGACCCGCCCCCCCCCAAATTGCCCTGAGACTCCCAAGTGCCCCCCCCCCAACTTCACTACCCCCAAAATGGCCCCCAGGGCCCCCCCAAATATCCCCGTGGCCCCTCTAACCCCCCCCCAGACCCCTCCAACACCCCCAGGACTCCCCAGATACTCCCTGCCCCCCCAGACCCCCCCAAACCACCCAGAGCCCCCCCCAGACTCAATCAGTGCCCCACAACACCCCCATAACCCTCCCCGGGCCCCCCCGAAATCTCCAGCCCCTCCTTAACGCCGCCCCCCCCCCCCCCTCGGAGCCCCCCCAAATCCCCTCAGGGGCCCTTCAATAGCCCCAGGACGCCCCTAAACACCCCAGGGCCCCCCCAAACCCCACCTGGATGACCAGGGCCGTGCCCTCAGCGTAGTTGGCCACAATCTCCACTGCAAAGGGGGGGGGGGGTGTGAAAAATTGGGGACCGCGGAGCCCCCCCCAACACAGGGGAAGGTTGGGGGGACCTCTGGGGTATCCCTGATGCCTTTTGGGGGGCTCAGGGGGGGTCCTGCTCACCCAGAGGGGATTTTGGGGGGAGTGTGAGGAAGGTTTGGGGGCTCTATGGGGGTTGGGGGGGTTCAGGGACAAAAGGGGGGGGCAGGGGGGGGTTGGGGGGGCTGGAGGGTTCCAGGGGACTTGGGGGGGACCCTGGGGGTGGGGCTGGGGGACCCCAGGGAGCCGGGAAGGGACCCTGGGGGGGACTGTGGGGGTGTCGGGGGGGGGGGCCCTGGGGGGCTCCCGGTGCCCCGAGGCTGGACCCGGGGCGGGGGGGGCAGGTCTGGAGGCTCCCGGTTGAGGGGTGTTGGGGGGGGGGGGGCGGGCAGCCGATGCCCTCGCGGCGAGTTGGGGGGTCCTCAGGCTGAGTCTGGGGGGGCCCGGGGGGGGCTCCGATGGGCCCCGGGGGGGTCCCGGTACCCCAGGGCTGGGCCTAAGGGGCTCCCGGAGGGGCTGAGGGGTCCCGGGGGGGGTCCCGGTGGCCCAAGACTGGGCCGGAGGGGCTCCGGGAGGGGCTGAGGGGGGGTCCCGGTACCCCGGGGCTGGGCCTGTGGGGTCTGAGGAGCTGCCGGTGCCCCAAGACTGAGGCCGGCGGCTCCCGGGGGGGTTTCCCGGCGCGCGGACGCACCCTGGCCCCGGGAGCACTTCCGGTCCGTGACGCCGGTCAGCGGCCCCCGGCCCAGCAGCACGGCCCCGCCGTCGGGCAACGGCACCGACCCCCCCGCGCCCCGCAGCTCGCACCGCATCGCCCCCGGAAGCCGCCCCGCGGGGACAGACCCGCCCCTTCCGGTCACGGTAACCACGCCTCTTCCGGTCGCTGTTTTGACCCCGCTGCTTCCGGTTCTCCCACAATGCAACTTCCGGACTCTGGCCCCGCCCTTTCCGGTTATCGGACACGCTACTTCCGGTCTGCCCGCCCGCCCGCTTCCGGTGGCGCCGGTGGCAGCTCGGCCCCTGGCGGCGGGGGCGGGGTCGGTCCTCCAGGAGTGGAGGGGAGGGACTGGGAGAGGGACTGGGGGGGACTGGGAGAGGCTGAGAGACGCACTGGGGGGACTGGGAGGGACTGGGAGAGGGACTGGGGGGGACTGGGAGAGGCTGAGAGAGGGACTGGGGGGACTGGGAGAGACTGAGAGATGCACTGGGGGTACTGGGAGGAACTGGGAGAGACTGAGGGGGAACTGGGAGAGGCTGAGAGAGGCACTGAGGAGACTGGGATGGACTGGTTTGGACTGGGAGGGGCACTGGGGGCGGAGGGACAGGTCCCGGGCACTTGGGGGTCACCCCTCCCCCTCCTATAAGGCACCCAAGCGGCTGCCCCGCCCCCCCCCGGGTCCCCTAAATAAAACCTGCAGCCTCAGCAGGAGCCGGGGCCAGGGCGGGCCCGGCCTCGCACGAGGGTCCTCGTGACCCCCCCGGCCTCGCACGAGGGTCCTCGTGATCCCCCTCAGCTCCTCACGAGGGTCCCCGTGCCCCCCCCCCCACCTCACACAAGGGTCCTTGTGACTCCCCCGTCTTGCACAAGCACCTTCGTGACCCTGCCCCCAGCCTCGCACGAGGACCCTTGTGACCCCGTCCGTCCTCGCACGAGGGTCCCCGTGACCCCCCCTTCTGCCACCAACTGTCACTTTTATTGGCCTGGGGGCCACCGCGAGCGCAGGGGACACCCGGTGTCACTCCCATACCCCACCCCCACACACACCGCACCCCCCCCAACACTCGTGCGTCGCACGAGGGCCCGTGTGGGATCAGGTTCCCGGATGCCACCGCGGCCGCCAGCGAAACCCAAGAAGGTGCTGCCGGGGGGGGGGAGACTCAAGGAGGTGCCGGGGGGGGGGGGGGGGGGGGCAGGGAGCTGGTGTGTGCACGCACTCGTGCAACGCCTCAGCCAGGGGAGGGGAGAGGTCGCCGTGTGTCCTTGTGCATCCTTGTGCACGTTTGTGCGTCCTCATGAGTCCTCGTGCAGCCTCGTGTGCTTTCAGCTCTCCTCGTGCGCTCTTGTGCAGCCCTGTGCGCCCTTGTGCACCCTCGTTTGTCCTTGTGCACCCTCATCTGCGCTCGCTCGGGCGCGCTCGTGGGCCCTCGTGCACCCCCGTTTGTCCTCGCGCACCCTCGTGCCCCTTCGTGCACGCTCGTTTGTCCTCGCGCCCCCCCCCCACTCCCACCCCCCCCATCACACCTCAGTGACCAACCTCCCCCCCCACCCCTGCCCCCCGCCCCCTGCATCCCCGTCCACCAGCTCCTCCCCCCCCCTCCCGCCCCCCCCTTTGGGTGTCTCGGGCGGGGTGGGGGGCGGGGGGTGGCGGGGGCAGGGGGGGGCGGGGGCGTATTCGCCCCCTTCCTCCCCCCTCAGCTCCCGCCGGTAGAAGTAGCTGAAGTTGGAGACGATGACGGGGACGGGCAGGGAGATGGTGAGGACCCCGGCGATGGCGCAGAGGGACCCCACCAGCTTCCCCCCCACCGTGACGGGGGCCATGTCGCCGTAGCCCACCGTCGTCATGGTGACCACGGCCCACCAGAACGCCTGCGGGATGGAGGTGAAGGAGGTGGCGGCGTCTTCGGCCTCGGCGAAGTAGACGGCGCTGGAGAAGAGGACGACGCCGATGAGGAGGAAGAAGATGAGCAAGCCCAGCTCCCTCATGCTGGCGCGGAGGGTTTGGCCTAAAATCTGTAACCCCGTGGAGTGGCGGGAGAGTTTGAAGACCCGGAAGACCCGCACCAAGCGGATGACGCGGAGGATGGCCAACGACATGGCCGGCTGGCCGATGCCGCGCTGGCGGGCCAGCTCCGTCCCCAAGGCCACGAAGTAAGGGGCGATGGCGACCAGGTCGATGAGGTTCATGGCGTTGCGGAAGAAAGCGGCTTTGCTGGGACTGGCCAAGAGCCGCACCAGCAGCTCCAGGGAGAACCAGCAGATGCAGATGGTTTCCACCACGAAGAAAGGATCCGTCAAACCGCCCCGGGGGGACGCGGCGGGGGACGAGGCGTTGGAGACGGGGGGCGGGGCCTGGGAAGGGCGAGGGAGGGGTTAGGGGAGGGTGGGGTGGGCGCCGTGGGGTGGTGGAGGGGGGACGGAGCGCACCGGGAGGCCTTGGTCCTCCCCCCACGGTGGGTTCATGGGGGGTGGAGCCCACCCAGACCCAAAATTCTCCCCCCACGGGGGGTTCATGGGGGGTGGAGCCCACCCAGACCCCTAAATCCTCCCCCCACAGTGGGTTAATGGGGGTAGGACCCACCCAGCCGGTTGGGTGCCCTCCCTGGGGTTGTAGAGGGGGGTGGAGCCCACCCAGACCCAAAATTCTCCCCCCACGGTGGGTTCATGGGGGGTGGAGCCCACCCAGACCGTTGGGTGCCCACCCTGGGGTAGCTGGGACCCAGGAGGAGGAGGAGGAGGAGGAGGGAGAGGTGGGGGAAGAGGAAGATGAGGAGGCCATAGTGGGCCAAAGGCAGTGGTGGTGGTGATAGAGAAAGAGCAAGAGGAAGAAAGAGGAAGAAGAAGAGGAAGAAGAGGAGGAAGAGGAAGAGGAAAAAGAAAGAAAAAGGAAGAGAAAAGAAAGAAGAAAACAACAAAGAGGAGCTGGAGACGGAAAAAGAAAACGAAAATGATAAAAACAATTTTTAAAAAGAAAAAAAAGAAGGAAAAGATCAAACCAATAAAATTTAGAAGAGAGAATGAAAAAGAGCAGAGAAGTGATGATGATGATGATGATGATGATGAAAAGAAGAAAAACTAGAAGAAAAAGGGAAGCGGTGACAGAAATGATGAGAAAACAGGGAAGAAGGAAGAGGATGATGATGCCGATGATGAAGATGGTTGTGAGGAGGAAGACTGAAAAAAAAAATGAGGAGGAGTTGAGGAGGAAGATCGGGCAAAGAAGGAGAAACGTGGGGAAGGGTGTGAAGGGAGGGATGAAGGTGATGATGATGATGATGATGATGGAAAGGAAACAAGAGAAACGAAGATGAGAAGGAGGAGGAGGATGGTGATGGGAAGGTTGAGAAGAAAAATGGAAATGGTGAGGCTGAAGAAGAAGAAAAGGAGGTTGGGCTGGAGAAAGATGATAATGATGATGAAGATGATGAAGGTTGCGGTGGTGAGAATGGTGAGGAGGAGGATGATGAGGAAGGTTTGGGGGGGGGGACTCGTTTGCAGCGAGGGCTGGAGCTGAGGGCGGGTCTCCAGGCAGGAGGAGGAGGAGGAGGAGACTGACAGGAAAGATGAAGAATAAAAAGATGAGGATGAGGGTGATGAAGACGACGAGAAAAATTAAAACAAGGAAAAAATGGAGAAGGTGGAAAAGGCTGAGAAAAACGACGAGAATGAAACGGGGGATGAAGATGATGAGGAAGAAGATGGCGTGAACAACAAAGCTGATGATGAGAACAAGGCTGAGGATGAAGATGAGGATGGTGAGGAGGAAGGTGGTGACAAGGGGGATGGTGAGGATGATGAAGAGGAGGATGATGAGGATGAAGATGATGAAATGATAAAGAGGAGGGTGACGAGGCAAAGAACGGAAAGGATGAGGATGAGGATGGTGAAGATAAGGAAGATGAAGGTCGGGATGAAGAGGATGAAGATGATGGTGAGAATGAGGGTGAGAACGATGAGGCTGAGGATGGTGAAGATGAAGATGATGGGGCTGAGGATACCAAGGGTGGTGAGGATGAGGATGATGAAGCTGAGGATCGTAAAGGTGAGGATGAGGATGGTGAGGAGAAGGAGGATGAAGATGGTGAAGAGGATGAAGTTGAGGAGGATCGTGAGGATGAGGACGATGGTGAGGATGAGGATGATGGTCACAATGATGAAGGGGGCGAGGATGAGGAGTTTGAGGAGGAGGATGGTGGGGCTGAGGATGATAAAGGCGAGGATGAAGATGAGGAGGATGATGAGGAGAAGGACTGTCAGGACGAGGGTGAGGATGATGAGGATGATGAAACAGAATTATAAAGATGAGGATGAAGATGGTGAGGAAGAAGAGGATGAAGCTGGCGAGGATGATGAAGCTGAGGAGGATGGTGAGAAAAAGGACTGTAAGGATGAGGATGAGGAGGATGAGGATGGTGAAGCTGAGGATCATAAAGGTGAGGATGAAGGTGGCAAGGAGGAGGAGGAGGACGACGAAGCTGGCGAGGATGATGAAGCTGAGGGGGATGGTGAGAAGACGGATCGTAAGGACGAGGATGAGGACGGTGAGGATGAGGAGGGTGGAGCTGAGAATCACAACGATGAAGGGGGCGGGGCTGAGGAGGCTGAGGAGCAGCACAGCGAGGCCGAAGGCCTCCCCCCCTCCCCGTTTCCCCCCCCCCCCAACTCACCTGAGAGCTGCCCCTTCCCCTCCAACCCGGAACTGGGGCAACGTCTCCAGACAGAAAACCACGATGGAGACGAGGATGACGAGGACGGAGAGGAAGGCCACGGCGCGGGCTGCCGGCGAGCTCTCGGGGTGTTCGCAGAGGAGCCACGCCCGGCGCTGAAACCGCCCCCGCGGCAGGGGCGGGGCCACCTCCACCCCGAAGCCTTCGGCCTCGCGAAGCCTCCCTTCCGCTTCGGCCCCCAGCTGGTAGAAGCGCAACTCTTCCAAGAAGACGTCGAGGGGGACGTCGGGCGGGCGCCGGAGTCTTCCTCCCGACTGGTAGTAGTAGAGGACGGCGCCGAAGGCCCCGCGGTGGCGGTCGAAGAAGTACTCGCGCCGTTGGGGGTCGAAGTAGCGGCGGCGGCGCCGGGGGTCGCCCAGGAGGGTGTCGGGGAAGCGGCGCAGGGTCCTCCCCAGCGTCTCGAAGCGTCTTCCCGCCACGTGATGGCGACGCGCTCGCAGCAACCCGACGGCTCCCCCATGGCCGGGGGGGCCCCGGGGCGCGGGGGGGCAACGGAGGGCAGGGTGGGGGGGGTGGGGGGGAGCTGGAAATTCTTGGGGGTTCTTCAAGGGGTGGGAGGGTTGGGGGGCGGGGGGGGATTGAGGGTTTGGAGGGTTGCGGAAGGTTGGGGGGCGGGGAAAGGGTGGGGGAGACTTGAGGGGTCTGGAACGTGGGGGGGACCTCGAGGGTTTGGGGGGTCTCACAAAAGGGGGGACAAAAATGGGGACCCCGAAATTCTTGGGGGTCCGTTAGGGGTCTGGAGCGTTGGAGGAAGCTCAAGGGTTTGGGGTCCGGCAAAGGGGCTACAGAGATGGGGACCCCGAAATTCTTGGGGGTCCGTCAAGGGTCTAGAACGTTGGAGGAAGCTCGAGGTCTTGGGGTCTCACAAAAGGGGGGACAAAAATGGGGACCCCGAAATTCTTGGGGGTCCGTCAGGGGTCTGGAACATTGGAGGAACCTCAAGGTCCCTGGGGGTTTCACAAAGGGGCTACAGAGATGGGGACCCCGAAACTTTTGGGGGTCCTTCGGGGGTCTAGAGCGTTGGAGGAACCTCAAGGGTTTGGGGTCCCACCAAGGGGCTACAGAGATGGGGACCCCGAAATTCTTGGGGGTCGGGAGTGTTGGAGGAACATCAAGGTCCTTGGGGGTCCTACAAGGGGACCCCTAAACTTTTGGGGGTCCTGCAGGAACCCCACGATGTGGAGGGACCATCAAGGACCTTGGGGGGTCCCACAGGGGCCCTACAGATATGGGGGGACCCCTAAACTTTTGGGGGTCCTTCCGGAGGCCCTTCCGGCGCTGGAGGGACCTCAGGGTCCTCGGGGGTCCCACAGGGACCCGACACCTATAGGGGACCCCCAAAATCCTTGGGGGGGCCCACAGGGTCCCCCTGTGTCACCCCCGATCCCTCCAGGGTCCCCGCTGTGGCCCCGGGGTACCCCCAAACCTGCTGTCACCCGTCACCGGGTGTCCCCAACACGCCTGACCCCTGCTACCGGGGTGGCCACTGTCACTGGGTGTCCCCAAACCTCCTGTCACCCGTCACCGGGTGTCCCCAACCCCCATTATTGGGTGTCCCCAACCCCCTGTCACCCGTCACCCGGTGTCCCCAACCCCCATCACCCGGGTGCCTCCAACCCCTGTCCCCTGTCACCGGATGTCCCCGCCTGTCACCAGGGTGCCCCAACCCCGCCGTCCCCCTGTCACCGGGTGTCCCCCCCGCCTCGTCACCGCGGTGTCCCCAACCCCGCCGTCCCCCTGTCACCGGGTATCGCCCCCCTTCCCCCCTGTCACCGGGTGTCCCCGACCCCCGTCACCGGGTGTCCCCGACCCCGCCGTCCCGCTGTCACCGGCGCTGTCCCGTAAACAGGGTGGCCCCGCGGTGTCGGGTTCCCCCCCGCGGGCTAAAAATAACGGGGTGGGGGGGGGGGGGTGCCCGGACGCTGGGTCCTCTCCGGGCCCTCCCCCCCCCGTCACCGATGGTCCCCGGGGAGGGGGGGGACACCCCAGGAGGGGACCCCGGTGTCAGGGGTTGTGTCACACCCCCCCCCCCCCCAAACTCCATGGCAGGACAAGGGGGTCACGGGGTCACTCTGGTTGCTATGGGGGGGTGGGGGTGTCATCCTGGTTGCTATGGCAACGGCACGGGGCATCCCCCTGGTTGCTATGGGGCGGGCAGGGGGGTGTCACCTTGGTTGCTGTGGGGGGACAAGGGGGGTGTCACCCCGGTTGCTATGGCAGCTGCAGGGGGTGTCACCCCAGGTTGCTAAGGCAGGGATGGGGGTGACAGCCCGGTTGCTATGGGGGGACAAGGGGGGGTGTCACCCCGGTTGCTATGGCAACTGCACCGGGTATCACGCCGGTTGCTAAGGCAGGGATGGGGGTGACAGCCCGGTTGCTATGGGGGGACAAGGGGGTGTCACCCCGGTTGCTATGGCAACTGCACCGGGTATCACGCCGGTTGCTAAGGCAGGGATGGGGGTGACAGCCCGGTTGCTATGGGGGGTGTCACCTCAGTTGCTATGGGGGACAAGGGGGTGTCACCCCGGTTGCTATGGCAGGGACGGGGGGGGGTGTGTGTGTGTGTGACGTCCCGGTTGCTATGGCAACTGCACCGGGTGTCAATCTGGTCGCTATGGGGGTGTCACCCCGGTCGCTATGACAACTGTACAGGGTGTCCCCCCCGGTTGCTACGGGGGTGTCACCCTCTGGGGGTGTCCCCGCTGTTGCTATGGCAGGGATGGGGAAGGTGTCACTCCAGGTTGCTATGGCAACAGCGCAGGGTGTTCCCCCTGTTGCTGTTGGGGGTGTCCCGACCCCCCACGCCTTGTTTGCCGTCGTGGGGGGTGTCCCCCTGGTTGCCATGGCAACACCCCAGTGTTCCCCCCCCCCCCCGTTGCTAGGAGACCGCAGGGCCGCTGTGCCGGTTGCTATGGCGCGGTCACCGCCCCCCCGTTGCTATGGCGGCGACTCCCCCCTCCCCCCCCTTCCCCTTCCCGCGGCGGAGGGATCCGCGGCGCCACCTCGGGCCACGCCCCCACGTGGCCACGCCCCCTCATGGCCACGCCCCCTCCTTCCGCCGCAGCCACTTCCGGTCCCGCCGCGGGGCCGCGGCCGCGCATGCGCAGACGCGCGCGGAGCGGCCAGGCCGGAGCGGGCGGAGGGAGCGCGAGCGCCCGGGGGTCCGTAGGGGCGGGGGGGGCGGTCACGTGGGGCCCGGGGAGGGGGGGGGGGGCTGGGGGGGGGGGTGGGAGCGGGACCGGGACCGGGGGGGGGCGGGAAGGGCCTGGGGAGGGGGAGGGCCCCGGTGTGGGGCTGGGGGGGGGGGCCCGAGGGGCGTTATGGGAGTCGGGGGGGCCTGGGGGGGGTTTATGGGGGGGGGGGGGGGTTATGGGGGTGTTGGGGGGACCCCGTGTGGGGTTATGGGGGGCCGGGGTGGAGCTGGGGGGGCCGGGGGGGATATGGGGATCGGGGGGGGGCAGAAAGGGCTGGGGGGTTATGGGGGGGGGTATGGGGTGCCCGGGGGGAGGGGTCCAGAGTTCAACTCTGGGGGGCTGAGGTGGGGGGGGGGGGGTCCGTGGGGGTTCAATTGAGGGGGGTGTGGGGGGGTTATGGAGCATTATGGGGGGGTCGGGGGGGGTTTGGGGGCTCTGGGGGGGTGTCAGGGGGTTCTGGGGCTCTGGGGGGGGGGTCGGGGGGTTCTGGGGTTACTCACCCCCCCTCTCGCCCCCCCAGACCGCCCCAAGATGACGCAGTTCCTGCCCCCCAACCTGTTGGCGCTTTTCGCCCCCCGCGACCCCATCCCCTACCTGCCCCCCCTGGAGAAGCTGCCCCACGAGAAGCACCACAACCAGCCCTACAGCGGCATCGCGCCCTACATCCGCGAGTTCGAGGTGCCCCCCCCGGCCCCCCCAAACCCCTGCACCCCCAAAACACCCTCCCCGCACCCCCCCCTCCTCACAACTTCACCCCCCCAGGACCCCCGGGATGCCCCCCCGCCGACCCGTGCTGAGACGCGGGAGGAGCGCATGGAGAGGAAGGTAAGTCCAGCCCCCCCTGCCCTCAAAATGGGGGTGCAGACCCCCCCTCGCGGTGCTGAGGGGGTCCCCAAAACTCACAGTGTCCCGTCCCCCCCCCCCCCCAAAATCCCTGCAGCTTCACCCCGATGCTGCGCTCTGGTCTGGGGGCCCACGTGGGCTTTGCTCTTCCCCCCCCCCCCTTGGGTTTTAGGGGATCCCTGTGGGGTTTTGGGGACCCCCCCCCACTTTTGGGCCCCCTCCCTGCGTTTTGGGGGGGCTGTGGGTGGAGACTCTGAGTCTGGGGGCTCCCCCTGAGGTCACGTTCCCCCCCCCCCCCCCCGTTTTTCTCCCCACACCAGCGGCGGGAGAAGATCGAGCGAAGGCAGCAGGAGGTTGAGACCGAGCTCAAGATGTGTAAGTTGGGGGGGGCTGAGGGGGGTCCCCCTTTTCATCTCACCCCCCCTGACCCCCTTTTTCCTTTTCCCCCCCCCAGGGGACCCCCACAATGACCCCAACGCCCAAGGTGACGCCTTCAAAACCCTCTTCGTGGCCAGAGTGGTGAGTGTTTGGGCTCAGGGGCGGGAGGATGAGGCCCCCCCCCCCCCCAAATCCTTGGGGGGCTCCCCCCAATCTGTGAGGGCCCCCCCCAATCTCCACAGCCCCCCTGAGGCCCCCCAAATCTGTGGGTCTCCCCTGATCTTGGGGCTCCCCCTAATTTGGGGGAGTCCCCCAATCCACACAGCCCCCCCCCTTCTCTATGAGCCTCTTTCTAATCTGTGGGGGTCCCCCCTAATCTATGGGGCACCCCCCCAATCCATTCCACAGCCCCCCCACACCCCTCATGAGCCCCCCCCCCAATCTGTGGGTCCCCCCTGATCCTGGGGTTCCCCCCTGATCCATGGGGCCTCCCCCAATCCTCGGGGCTCCCCCCAGTTTGTGGGGGTCTCCCAATCCTCACAACACCTCCTTGCGAGTCCCTTTCTAATCTGTGGGGGTCCCCCCCAATCTGTGGGGCCTCTCTCAATCTATTCGGGTCCCCCCCAATTTGTGGGGCCCCCCTCAATCTATGGGGGTCCCCCCCAGTCTGTGAGGCTTCCCCTAATCTCTGGGGGCTCCTCCAATCCACACATCCCCCCTCTGTGAGGCGCTCGCTAATTTGTGCGTCGTGTCCCCCCCAAAATCCTGGGGCCCTCCCCCTAATCCTTGGGGGTCCCTCCAATTTTTGGGGGTCCTCCCTAATCTCTGGGGGTCTTCCCAATCCATGGGGCTCCCCACAATCTGCGAGGGGCCCCCCCCCAATCCACACAGCGCTTCCGCCCCCCCCTCCATGAGTGCTTTTCTAATCCATGGGGCCTCCCCCCACCCAAATCCTGACACCCTCCCCCAAATCTTTGGGGTCCCCCTTAACCTATGAGGGTCCCCCGTAATCCTCGGGGCTCCCCCATGACCCCCCCACTTTGGGGACACCCCCCCCAACTCCCTGCCAGAACTACGACACGACGGAGTCGAAGCTGCGACGCGAATTCGAGGTCTACGGCCCCATCAAGCGGGTGAGCGCGGGGGCTCCCCCCTCCAACCCCCCCCCAAAACAACACCCGCTCCGGGGGTGTCACGTGACGCCTCTCCCGCCTTTTTTCTTTAATTAATTTTGTTAATTTGTGGGCAGATTT